>NC_136071.1:343477443-343772443 GCF_964261635.1 Lissotriton helveticus | reverse complement strand
TCATCGATAGCTTGAAGTCCATGCTCAATCCGAGATTTCTTATTTCCTTCGATATTTTAGGCGGTGTTCCCAGATCATCTTACCCCATGGCGAGCGGGTCATAATGTTTCCAATTGGCACATGTGAGTATGTCCGTCTTGGAAGCATTCAATTTGAGATGGCTCCACGAAATCCAATGATCCACAACTCGGAGACAGCTGAAAATTGGTGAGTTTCCAATATCTTTGGAGCATTGCAGTTGAAGGAGTACTTGCCTGTCATCTGCGTAGTTATAGCACGTGAGGTGAAATTGATTATGTTGGAAGGCAAGCAAATGGTGGTCTGACCATATGACTGGAGTCATTGTTTGAAAGGTAACTAGTTCTCTATTAGCAAAAATTACATCTACGATATGCCCAGCGATGTGTGGAGGTTCGTGGACGATCTGATGCAGATTCAGTGCTTCTAGGCCAGCAATGATTATTTTTGGATGGGGCGTCTTTGGTGTATCAAACCAGATGTTGAGGTCACCCCGAACACATAGGTTGGAGTGTAGTGTTATCAGGTTCGAAATTGTGTCTAGAAGTCCGTCTGGGAAATATACCTTGCTAGGTGGAGGTCTGTAAAGGAGCAGGAAGTTACAGGAGGAAAACAGTGTAGGATTGCATCTGGTGAAAAGGGCCTCACAATCTTTAATGGAGACGTCTTCCACTTTAGTGATATGTAATGTTTGCCTGAACACAGCAGCTAGGCCGCCTCCTTTTTTGCCTATACAATTTTGGGTGATCATTTGATAGTCTAGAGGAACGGCTTCATGCAGGACTGGAGCCATATCATCTCCCTATCATGATTCAGAAATAAATAGTATGTCTGGTTTGCGTCAGTGAGAAGATCGTGGATGTGATGTTTGTCTTAGAGAGCGATTAAGGATTTATTAGTAGACCATTTAGAGAATGTGCTTTCGATATAGTGTGACTTTGTTTTGTAGAGGAGTGAGCAGTATTTTGTGGGCTTGCAGCTGGGTTGTCCTTAGTGTTGGTATTAGGTGTACGAGGATAGCAATCGTGTGGCTGTTCTATATCCTATTCCTCGTCCTTCAGGCTAAAAAGGCATTTTGATGGGTCTGTGTGTGTAGGTGGTGGAGACAGTGTTTGGTTTGTTGTTTTTGTAGTGTAACTGTGGCGCGGTGGAGATGCAGACCAGGACAATGTTAAAGGGTTCACTAGTTCTGGGTTTATTTAAAGGCTGACAACAAAGAATTGTGGGAACTGTAGTCCTCTTGCTCCTCCTGTAGTCTTCCAGGTGGGGTCTCTTTGGGAGGTTTTCTATCACGCTCCGGAGTCTTTCCAGTGACTCAATACATGTATGAGGAAAAAAGAACAGAACAAAAAAACCGAGTTGTTAGGACGGGGTTCTATGAACTGGGGGTATATCGCAGGAAGTCAGGGGGGGTGTGAACAGTGAGGGAGTGTTCAGTGCACCTTAACCGTCACCAGTGTGTCCTGTGTACTTTTACGCTGGTAATCAGTTCTGCTTACGCGCTCGTGCTTTCTCCCCCACCTCCCCCCTCTCTGCTGTTCTCACTAGTGCGGCCCCACGGCAGTGCCCAACGTCCCTGTACCTTTGGGAGCCACGACCTCCTGTGGTCGTGGCTGGCGTCTGCGTGGTGCCAGGTAGGGTCTGGCTGCCCGTCTGTTCCGCCTGGAGCTCGTCCCGCGTCGAGGTGTTCCTGCTCTCCGCTACTCTCCTCACCGACTTCTGCTCCGATTCTTCTGACGTCACCTGGCAGCACAAGGAAGGTCCTAACTCGGGTCTCCTCTGCTTCGCTGGTTCTCTCGCCTCGCCCCGCTGAACGCCGTCCTTCTTCCGCTTCCTCGCTTTTGGCGTCCTCAGGCCCACGTGACTCCGCCACCTGATCTTGCAGTCTCGGGATCTTAAAGGGACAGTACTCTGGAAAACTCTGTAACTCGGGGAAACTGAAAATAAAGAAGTGGAGATGGGGAAAGGTAAGGAGGGAACTGGTCCGTCTGGGGGTTCATGTCCTGCGCGGCAGGCACATCCTCACAGTAACTTTGTTGTGCAGTAGACATGGAGAAGCAAAGTTGTGAGGCGTCGCACGTTGCTTATTTTATTTGTGTCTGTTTAGGGCGGAGGGTGTATGAGTTGGGGTGACAGGGCAGCATGTGGGTCATTTGGTAAGGTTCTAAATTCTCCAAGGGATGGGGGGCGGTTAAAAGAGAGTTGTTGTGATGCTATATGTGTGTTAGGTGTGGTGGACGAGAGAACGCTTGGAATTGGAGGTTGTTCATTTGTGTAATTTGAAAGTCGGTGTATGTTTGTAGTGTGTGATGGAAAGTATTCTGGAGTGCTGCTATTGAGAGATTTTGTTGTGCTGGTGTGCGTGATATGTTTTGTTTTTGAGGAATACTGAAAGGGGATGCTCATGTATTTGTTTTATTAGATGGATTTGTTTGTGAGTGAAAGTTGTAAGGTACAGGTAATGGTGATGTGTTTGTGAGTAGAGTGTTGTGTGTAAGAGGAGATGAAGTAGAGTTGGGAGTGTTTGTCCGAGACTTGTTTGCTGCATGAGGTAGTATGTGTGGTGTTGTGGGGAATAGGTGTTGTGTGGTTGTCCTCTTGTGGTTGAAAGAAGAGGAGGGTGTTGGTTGGAGAAATTATGGAAGGCTGAGTATAGGTTTGTTAGTGACAAAAAGGGGTCTGTTAGGAGAAATTAGAGCAGGGAGTTCTGTCTGGTTGGGATATAGCTCGGTGTGGTGTGGTATTGGGTTGTGTTCGTCATGAGTGGTTTGGCTAGTGGTGTAAGATAGAGTTGTGTACTGTTTGTAGGTGGTGGAGCAAATGTGTGGTACCCGGGATAGAAGATTTGTAGTGGGTGGTGAGACATTGAATTGTGCATAGGGTTAGTTTGTGGTAAATTAGTGGTGTAGATTTAGTGTGAGTGTGTTACAATGTGGATGGGGTAGGGTGGATGCTGGTGTATGTGAATTTGGGCAGCATTTCTGGCCCTGGGCCCGTCCAGTCTCGAACAGACAACTGCCCTTGTCCTCGCTGCCATTCGAGACTGGTCAGGCTGAGACGTCCTAAGCCCTGGCCTTATAAAGCCCTTGTAATGAAGTGACCCCTTCAGCCATTAGGAATCCTACCCAATCACAGCACTAGCCCTAAACCTTAGAACCAAAAGGACACCAAGCTCTAACAGCCAATCATAGCCCTAGTCCAGACACTCAATCAGGCTCTAAACCCTACGTCCTGTAGAAAGCCTAAATCCCGACCCTAGTCCAATCCCTATTCCCAGCAACCAGTAACACAAGAAACGTAAGCCCTATATCCAGTAGAAAGCCTAACCCTAGGCCTAGTCCCAGAAGCCAATCACACAGGAAACCCTAAGCCTTATATCCAATAGAAAGCCTAACCCTAGCCCCAACCCTAGACCCAGCAACCAGTCACACATGAAACCTAAGCCCCACATCGAATAGAAAGCCCAGCCCCAGGAATCTATCCGAAACCCTAACCCAATCCACCAATCAGATCACTAACCCTTAGTCCTATATCAATTGAATCACTGACCCAGGAACCAATCAGAACCCTCAAATAGCCAACCAACGATAACACTAACCCTAATCCAATAGAAACATCAGATGCAACCACCAATCAATACACACATGTACCATCCAATAGCAGACTATATAAGGTCCATGCAATTCCTCAGTCAGGGTTTGTTGGCCAGGAATTTGGAGGCTGCACTTCTATTCAGAATCTCATAGGAGACAGACAGGCTCAATCCACACTTTGGATTTCTGCAGGTAAGGGCCTAACAAACTTTGTCCTCGAACAATACTGTTTGTATAAAACTGTACTTACTCTCCTAGCCAAAAAGCGAGTGCACAATCCCTACCCTACAAAAACACAGCTTAAACAGCTCACAGCAGATTACTGCTGTCTCAGAGCACCCTCAGTTCACTCTCTTATGTAGAGTATCCCTGTTGCTGAGGGGGAAAGGGGGAGGGGGTCTGGTTTCCCTCACTTGCTAACACAATATGGGAGATGAGGTGGATTGCTTAACATACAGGTCTGAGCACAGAGCAAGGGAGAAATTGGGAGGGAAAAACAGGTAGTCATGAGGAACATAAGGGAACAACAACAGATTTTGGACTTCAAATCCCACAATTCAACAGGTTAAATAAAACAGTCACGGGCAAGTAAAAACCACATGTTTCTACACAAAATAGGTGAGCAATGATGCAAAACTTACGTTTTTTAACTGTAACAATCACAAGCAAAAACAATAAAAAAATAAATGCAATCACGGGTATGGAAAATCGATTTTAAAAATTTAGGAAAGAGACATCACTAGTCTGCCTCCTTACCACCTCCTGGTCTTTGGTACACTGCAATCTGGGGCACATGGGAAACTGCAGTACACAAAATGGAGGTGAATGTTTTGGGGGTACACTCAGCAGACCATTAAGGGTTGCCTGGGAGCTGGGGAGCCAATCAGAAAGCTTTAGGCGATTCCCTGGAGGAGCTGGGAAACTGCTCTTCTATTCAGAATCTCCTAGGAGAGAGGGCTCAATCCACACTTTGAACTGCTGCAGGTAATGGCCCAACAAAAGTCCAGCAAAGCCAGTAAACAAGTGCACAATCCCTCCAAAAGCACAGCTTAAATAGCTCACAGCAGATTACTGCTGTCTCAGAGCACCCTTGCAAGGTGTCCAACTCAGGACCAAGACGGGGTCCTTCGTTCTCTCCCATCAGGTTGGTTCTTTACTATGGGATTCTTGGCTTTACACCAACATACATGCTAGGTACACCTAGATAGGGTTTGCATCTTAGGAGTATGCTTGATTACTGCCATGTATCTATATGCCTGCTTATATGCACTGTTTTAGCGCCATGGTAGAATTCCACCTTTTATTTACTCTGTTGGTGCTTGTAATCTTATACATCTGTTTGTGTCTAATGATTCTCAAACGTTTTATACTAGAATGACGCTTGTTCAATAAATGCTTATTGAAAACGTCCCCGTTGTTTATTCTGAGACTAACTGAGCACGAGTGACTGAGCGAAAAGTGCTTTACTGTTTCCACGATCCCTGAGGGATCAAGGGTTGTCATGTTCGATATTTGCCAGAAACTATTCGCTCCTTGTTAATGTTAGGGGGCTTATAGTGGCACTGTGACCTAGCTGGTCTAAAGGGACAATATCCTGCGGGGGTGTCCGGAATCAGTCTAGGCACCAATCCCTTAGTTTATGTTGTCTAAACGCTCAGAGCCTACATAGATTTGTAGGAACTACACAACAATTCTATGCTTACAGAACTGAAATAATTATACTGTTTTTTAATCTGAAGACCTTTACTTTAATTCTGGTAACTATGCTGATATGTTCTGTTATCACCATTATGGACATCACTTCCTACACAGAGTCAGTAATCAACGTCCACATTTTAATTATACATAATGGGAAAATTGTCTGATTCCCCCACAAGTGAGTTCTAAAACTCATGAAGACAAATTTAAATAGTTCACAGGATATGACACGTCAGACCCTACGTCATATGGTTTAAACTTAGTCCCTACCAAACAAATAAATGCTTACAGAGACCAAGCTAATATATACAGCATCATTTATTAACCAGTTAGCCCTTAAAGGCTATGATTACCGGAAAAATAAAGTTGATTTAAAATCAATTTGGGAAACTAAATCGTGGCAGGTTCAGGTACCTCAAACCTTATTTCGAGCCTGCCTAATTCTCCCACGAAGGATCTTTTTGAGTAACACAGTTCAACAGACTACCTGTCTAGGCGTGGCAAACATTAAAGACATTAATGTTTCAACAATTCCCTCCATTGCCCTCAGTTTTCCTTACTGGAGAGGAATGCAACTCTTCTGTTGGACGTTCACACGTTTGCAAACATGTTGAGGTCCACGCCGCATGTAATAGTTCAGCTCCAAATTTGTCCTGTGATTTAAAAGGAATATCAGCTCCAGCTCCACTTATCACAGTCCTTTCAAATGGAAGTTATTTAATGCTTAATGATCAAAATTGTTGCAGTATGTGAGCGGGAGTTCCCTCGATTTTGTCTGTCTCCCAGCTTGTCACTTGTTGCAACATCGTCCTATTCCCCCCTAGGCATGGGATTGTTGATAGCTCGTTGTGGCCTTCCATTCCAGCGTTGAAGTCAGATTTTAACAAGCTAAATAGGCTCAAAGCCCTACTGTTTAAAAAGGAGTATCTCTCACATCTGTTTGCGGAACCTTCGAATTGCAGGTGGCTAGAACTTCTAGTAAAATACAGTCCTTGTTAAACACCAATCTTCCCCTGCATTTCGGTAAATAAGTGCATCAAATGTGTAATGCCTCTAACACAGCCGGTCTTGCACACTTTAAGTTGTTGCCTAGGCCTCTTCAGTACTTTCAAGACTATCTTTGGAGTGATCTCGGCTTTTATTTATTCAGTTTTTTCCAGTGTATTCGGAGGATTTCTGCTGCTATTACTCATTTGCGGCATTCTCATCCTATTTCTGCTTATCAGCAATGGCTGTTCCTTTTGCAAGCCCTCTGGAACTATAATCTCCCAAACACTATTGTAAGCACTTGCTTCAAGTTTTTGGGATGTTTATAATCCAAGAGCTGAATCTTGGTACTTAACAATCAGACCTGCATGGTTTACCTGCGTACAGCCCGTGTTCCATTGCCTTTGGTTCCCCTTTAAATGTGCACTGGATATGTGCCTGGCTTTGCAGACACACGCTTCCATGGATACTTAACTGCTAATGAGTCCCTTACCAACCCATTTTCAGAACTGTCCCCTAGGTTTGCGGCTTCTCCACAATGCGAGGTTTGAGCCACTCACTGTTGAGGAAATATGTGCATGGGCACATGGCTCACGGAATACAGGCTTTACTAACACGGATGCAGGTTACCCGGTAACTATTTCAGCACCGCCTGAGCTAGAGGATCATGTCTGTTCTCTAGAACTTGTGCCTTGGGCTGTTGATAATCTTTTGCAGAGTCGTACTCCTTTATGAAGTTCCTGGCTTTTGAATTTGCGAGTGACACAATGTATCCATCCAAAACACCATAATTTGACTATTTTTCAAAATTGACAATTCATTTTTTAGTTTTCCATATATAACTTTATGAATTATGCTTTGAGATTGTTTATCTTTCAATTGCATTTATATTTTTTGTGCTTTTTCGTGCTATTATCTGACCAAAAGGAGGGTGTCATGTGTTTCTCATATGGCCCATTGTCGTTTTCCCTTTGTTAGCCTAATTATACACATTGTAGGCCGCTTTGGTTTTCCACATTACTAAATGGCGCGGTTGCCTTTGTCCCACATTATATTTTCACACGGAACCAGCACATGTTTTTGTATTTTATTATTTTTGTGGGATTTAGACTGAACATCCTAGACAAGGTCAAAAAAGATTGCCCATTGTTGTTCTCTCTGGACAGAAGCACCTAGACAAAATCAAGGAATGCAGCTGCTGATTTTGAATACACATATCTTGTCATATAACTGAGGACAGGGGTTCTAAAAAACACACACAGAGCGAAGGTCCTGAGACCAGAGTGCAGCATCAGCTGGGACAGGAACATCTACCTATGCATGCTAAGGTACTGTATCCGCCACTAAACCCAGAGATCTCTACTATATTAACAGTTTACTTCAGTAGTACGGGAGGGGTTAGGCATATCTGTCAAATAACATGACGGGGCTTTTCATTGTATACGGTTTATTAACCATGCTGATGATATTATTGACATGTATTAGTTTTCTAATTGTGGCACAATTATTGCATCTTAGAGCACGATAGTTTAGATAAACATTGTAAACTCCCTTTGTGTCGCTTTCTTATCCTTTTGTGGACAAGTACGAGTGAGAGAGCGGAAGGGTGTGTCCTTTTCCCTCGATCCCCGAGAGGGTCGAGAGTGTTGTGTTCTGGGGTGCCAAATCACTTGTCTCTCTGGAAAGGTTAAGCGGGCAAGTGAGGCACTATAGCCAGTCAGGCTCTGGCTTATTGATACTGATGTGGTATGGTGATTCAGTCCCCTACGTACTGATGTTCTATGGTCCCAAGCCCTGAGCAGAATCCATGTAATGGGGAAGAGGGACATCTATATGCTAGATTCAACTTACCAAATTGAGCAGCCTTTGTTATGCCGTAATTGGCGGTATGTCGCTGATATTTGTCAGTTTTATTGACTACGAATATGTGTTGAATACCCTTTCCTTCTTTCATTATCATCTCAGAAAACCAATAAAGCTGGTTTAAAAAAGAATGGCTTAAATTGTATGGATGTTGAATAGGATCGCTAAAAGTAAGGTGTACGCACAAAAACAAAAGGTCTGGATACCTTTCGGGGACAATATACAGCCCCGCCAATAATATAACGTTTACCTGTTACGCATTGTATTTTCAAAACTGAAGTCCTATGGCCAATGTTATTTCATGGGAGCACATTTAGGATGTTCTCTTAATCCTTCTGAAGTTCTGGGTTATTTCATTTTTTTTTACTCCCAGCCAGTCAGTAATACGAGATGTCAGACATGGAGAAGCATTATATCTAGTTAAATATGTCTGTGCTATGTTTTTTAGAGCAGTAGCAGATTGTAGGGTACCTCCAAGTTCAGGTATGTCTGACTGAATTTCTCACTAAAACCATTAGCTCAAAGAAACCTACCATCGAAGGTGGAAGAACGACGGCCCCAACACAAGTATAAAAAATATCTCATGTTGCCAAAGGCAAAAGTGCAAGTACAAGTGCAAAAATGTTTGTGCAAGATACCACAAATATTAGCTTTTAAAAGTCCATAGTATGGTACATTTATTCTAACATATGGTATTTCTTCAAATATTTCTTCTGCCAAAGTATAATCCCTACCACAGCTGACTTGTGTTTAGAGAAAACTGCTTCATCATTGCAAAGAAGCTTTCTTTTTTGTTCTGACTTGTCTGAAACCAACTTAGTCTTGTCACCACAGTAGCTGTTGCTGTGTGGTCGGTAGATCAAATATCAATATAAGCATGAGGTTGGCTTCAAACCACCCATCCCCTCCCTCCCTCCCCTCTTACTCACTCTTTCTCTTCTGTTTCTGTTAGAGTATCAGGAAGTCAACAAGATGACCGAAATCCTTGAAAGACTCTGCATCTTACTTATTTGGCAGAAGACCTGTCACAATGTAGACAAGAATTCTTTATAAAGTGGGTTTCTAATTGGCGGCTGTGGCAGTCATTATATTTTAGAAATTTAAGTGTTGGGCCTCTTCTCTCATTCCAGCTAGCTGGTCTGCAAAGGTCCAGTAGCTCTTCATTTAATCCTGTTCTCTGGACTCTCCCAGTCAGCTAGCCCTTGCTCTTCAGGTACCTTTTCTTCTTCTAATTCAGGGCACGGCAACAGGGTCTAGTCTCGATTGGTCCAGGCCATTTGTGATCTCTGTTTAAAGGAAGGTCCTGCCCGTGCGAAGTATCTTATCTAGGCTGATGCATACTGTCTCCTGAAGGTCCACATAGATTACTCGCTTGATGTTGGCAGTAGTTACAGTTTAAGTTCTAGCAGGAAGATTCAAGTGTTAGCACTTCTGAGCAAGCTTGTCTTTCTCTGGCTTTTCCATCTGTTTTCTGAATTTTTACCTGGCAAGCAAGACAGGACAGATTCTAACCAGTAACTGTGGCTTGTCAATCGTCCATCGACACCCTTGACTAAGTTTCCTAGATTGCTAGAGAACACCCAACAGAAGACAGGCTGGGGAAGAGAGGGCATATGAGTTAGTGAAGGGAAATTGGTTTGGCAAGTGGCAGATTTAGTTCTTCCCCCAGCTCAGCAGAATGTTAGTTTCTGAACACAGTTCCAGGATACAAAGACAAGCTGATTGTCACGCCAAGGGGCGGTGATGGCCACTTTCAGGGGAAATGTCTTTCTGTGGAAACTCCTCATGAAAACAATGTTGATAATACAGGGGAGGGACTGGAAATCAGAGTCTCAACAGTAAATATGGCTGTACCCTGTGACTAATCCACTTCCAGCAATTTCTAGGTGCCTCATGACCCTCAATTGTGGGCGCGATCCACTTTGGGAACACTCACTAGAGGAGCCTAGAGTCTTACGGCTGTCATGAAGCAGTGCCATTTAACCTGCTGATTGTGGAATCCATTAGGGGAAGAAATTCCGAAACATTTATTTGCTGAGGCCATGGGCTTCACAGTGTTATTAAGACATTATCTGACTTCAGTCTCTCCATCCCCAATTAAACATTTTCAGAGTGATGGAAATATTCAGTCCTAACCAAATACAAGCTTGGGAGGGAAAGGTACTAAGTGCTGGACTGGATTATTTTTTACTCATTGTAGTGAATATATCAGTGTTACTGGAAAACAAGCACTTAAATTGGTTTTTATTTTTTATTTATTTATTTATATTATTTTTTTTACACCCAGTGCACTCGAACATTCCCATTGTGGACCAGCAGGCCATCTTTCAGAAGCCATCACCTGGCATTCGCAAGATTGTTCTATCCACAAACATTGCAGAGACCTCCATCACCATTGACGACATTGTACATGTTGTTGACTGCGGCACACAGAAAGAGCAGCGATATGACCTCCGAACTAAGGTTAGTGAATGCATGCATTTTATGTTGAAGATCTTTACTAACTTGATCTAGTAGGTTGAAAATGGAGGTATATTATGTTATTGCCATTTGTGTAGCACGAATTTTCCTTTATCATGGATCCATAGCTCTGCAGCAGTCCTTACTGACTCATTTGAATCTGAAGATTTCCTTCAGAGACGGTAGACTGATTCGGCTTGTTATGTTGTGTTACGGGTATTGTGTTCTTGTTCTTTCAGTCGTGTGGCTCTGTTGCATTCTTCCAGCTTTGGGTATATATATTTGTTACCGTAGGGCAGAGTGCTTTACTCACAGCTCACTTTCACAGGTTTCACATTGGTAGACATGGCATTGTCTGTCAGACAGGAGATCTGTGTGTATGGTTTCTTGGCGTGAGTGATGTTTAATACTGTAAAAACAGAGTAAATTAAATACCTGGCCTTTGTTGGAAGTATGTCAGGAGTCTTTAAGTGTGTTCTGTTGGATGTTAATGTGAGGTATTTCAAAGTATGTGCTAGGGTGACCATGATAATACACAAAAATATCAGTGGATATACGATGTATGTTGTTTCTCGTGTTGTGTTGGGTGGTTTGTGTGTAGCTTTCATTGATGATATAGTGGGCTGTGTGACAGTTGACTACTTGGCATACTTGGGTTGTGTTTACCCTGTGGAATTTGTTCAGCTAAGTGTGTTCTGTTAAGTATTTATGTGTGGAGTTTCGAAGACATTAATGATGTTACAAAATGCTGGGTCTAATCTGAGGGGGCATGGTGGACAAAAAAACCGATGTGTTGGAATGCTACCCGAGCGATTGCCCGTGTTTAGACCTATTGCAAGAGAGTAAACCGTTTATATGGTAGCTGTCGTTTAGAAGAATCTCACAACTACTGACAGTACAGATTATGGTATATCAATATCCAAGTACAGGCAAGTACGTGCTCAAAGTCTTTAACACCCTATTACCAATCAGGAGTACAGTAGATTGAAAGAATCCAAACACACACATATATATTTGGTACTGGAGCACACACAATTCTGTTGCTTATTTCAGAAGTGTCAAATAGGCTGTCCATATGATGGTTTTGTTTTTATTTTTATCTCTCCAACTGTTGTCTATATTCTTAAACACATCTGGCAGCTGACAGGTTTTTCATCTATTACAAGACTTATTGAAAGCTCACAAAGGTACTGGTGATGCCCCAGTTCAGCTGTAAAGTATCTATACAGTGGTTTATTACAATATTATTTCTCAGTGTCTATCGCACATGTAAAAAGTATGTGCGCTGAATAAAGAAATCTACACTTCTGAAAGAAACAGGTTATTGTTAGATTCCTTACCTTAGAATATCCCCAGGCATCAGACTGGATCCGGAAAGTTTTGCGTAGCAGTACCCCTGTGCGTCGATAGGCGTCGTCTGCGGCTCCGCGTCCGTCGTGATCGCCGGGATGATGTCGGAGTACTTAGACGCCGCCCTCGCGCGCTGTCGTCAGTTCTTCTTTTTTCCGCACCAGCAAGCGCAGATCCGGGAAGAGCAGTACTCCTAGTCAATTTTTGACTAAACTTTTTGATCTCTCTTGGATCATTTTCGAGTCTATACCTCGACTCGCGGTGCCGATAGGGATGCCCGGGTTCAAACCCTGCGACGATTGTCACCGCTTGATGTCGGTGACCGACCCCCACCGTTGGTGCCTTTACTGTCTCGGGGCCGACCACGATGACAGGTCGTGCCACAACTGCCGGGCCTTAACCTCGAAGGCTAGACGGGAGCGGTCCCGTAAGCGTCTCGAGCTCCGGCAGTCGGCCCGCGCCGCTCGAGGTCCCGGTCCAGGAGGAGGTCGAGGGACCAGTCGCGGGGCCGTAGTCAGCACAGCTCGGCGAGTCGACACCACTCGTCGGGCTCCAAGTCCTCCGGTAAGTCGAGGCACAAGAAGTCGAAGAAGCGACATCACTCTTCCGACTCCCCCCGACGCTCGCGCGATGCGGCCGGGGTTTGGGCGACAACGCCCACGCGGCTCCGCCGGAGCCGCAAGCGCGGCGTCCAGCTCCATACCTGCCGGTCCCTGGGCTGCACGCGACGCCGGAGGAGAGCAGCTCCCTTCTCGCGGCCATGAGGTCGCGCTTCCCTCCGTCGGAACCCGCCGAGGCGCCTTCGGGCCCCGCGGGTCCTTCTGGGAGCCCAAGCGGGCCGGCGGCTCCGGCCCCAGCACCGTCAGGTGCTTCGGCCCCGGTGTCGCCGACGACTCCGGTACCAACACCGCAGGGCCCTTCAGGATCCAGGCCTGGATCCGTGACGACGACGGTCAACCTTACGACCCCTCTGCTGGCGCCGTCAGCAAGGGTGTCACCCCCGGCGCCGTCTCCGGACGGCGCCGTCCCTGGTCCCAACCTCGGTCCAGAACTGGCATTGGACTGGCACCAGCCAGCGCCGTCTTCGACGCCGATTGGTGAGCCCTTCACCGACGACCCGGCTCCATCGTTTGTTCCTGACTATTAGGCGATGGATGACGAGGAGGACTGAGAGGGGTCTAAGGACCCTCTGGCACTGCAGTGCCAGTTGAGCCAGGACTGGGCAGACGAGCCGGCGGAGGCCAGTGGTCTGGACACTTAGCCCGACACTGGATTTGTCTTCCCTCCTACCGTGGCTACGTAGGAGGGGGCTGCTTACAGCGTGGTGTTGACTAGGGCAGCCAAGGCCTTGGCTCTTGAGCTCCCTGTCGCGGCCGTGAGGACTAACCTCCTCACTGAGGTGCTGAAACCACAGGCAAGCTCCTGGGAGCCTCTACTGCCATTCAACAAAGCCCTCACTGATGTTCTATTGGGCACCTGGTCCAAGCCCTCCACAGGCCTCCCTGTGGATCGGAACGTAGCTTGACGCCACCGCCCGGCTCCGGGCGACCCCAGCTTCCTGTCCGTTCACCCCACCCCCGAGAGCCTGGTGATCCAGGCCTCTACTTCCCAGACCGCATTCCTGACCGCTCCTCTGGATCGGGAATCCAAAAGGTACGATCAGTTTGGGAAGAAACTGTTCTCCTAACACAAAAAAGTGAAGGGGGGACAGGGAACTTAATTAGAAAAACGAGGTCCAGTACCAATGCTCCCACATATATGTGTCTACACTGAAGTGGTAACAGTTCCTCTGGAATAGAAAAAGAGATCAACCAAATTTGGTTTCAAAGAGAAAGAAGTTCTAAAAATAGAAGCAATGCTTGTAAATCGCTCTATTGGTTGGTTGATATCAGGTACAGAGAGGGGAATCCTCTTTTTGTCTAAAATGCCCTCAGACACCCTTGCGAGTGTTATGTATCCTCATGGGGCGTTGCGCGTCGTGCGGGCAGCTCCTCTGTCCCTCACGGGCCCCGCAGGGGGGGCTCTTTGGCGGAGATCTTTTGAAGGAGATGCCGCAGTTGTGCTTGTGGGTGTGAGGGTCTAGGGAAATTGAGCGAGTTTAAAATAACCAAACGGTGCCCAGAACCTGTTTTTAATCAATGGTCCGCATGGTCAATTAAAAGGGTGCAAGTCCTGGAGAGTCCCTGTCAAAACAAATAGAAGGGGCGGTTGTGTGACTAGCCGCTGCTCACAGGACGAGTGCTCAGGTGAAAAAGGTGTCAAAGAAACTAGGTCAACATGTTTCGCGCTCTGTTGTGGTCCCTAACGGATCCATAAGCTCTTCGTCAGGACCAAAAAATAAACGTGATTAGCAGTGTGTGTAAAACAAATGTAAGAGAAGTAACAGGTGCCAGGCCTAGTGCCCGTGAACCTGTGATACCTTATTCTTCAAGGTGTCGAGTGTCTTCGCGCTGATGGCTACCTATAATCTAGGTGCTCATCCCCAACCTAAAACGGTGAAGAATATAATAAGAGAGGAAAAGAACAAGCATATGTACAAAATCACGCACTCAGCCTGAATACTGAAGTGAACGTGTGAATGAGGGCATATTAGTCCTAAAGCTGCCTTCGTTTAGATAGACATTGCTGCTCAGTCGCCATATATATCATGTGAGTAGGATGCAAAACAAAAGGACATACATATCCTCATAGTCTGCCAGTAGTAGGTGGTGAGCGCGTAAATTAGGGCATATTACTCATGATGCTGCTTTCATAAAATAGACATTCGTGCTCAGTCGCCATATATATCATGTGAATAGTGTGAAAGCCTGACACGCATGTCCTCATAAACTGCCAGTAGTAGGTGGTGTTATAGTATGCCCCAATAGTCAGGGAACAGGTTATGGTGCTCAGGAGCTCAATCTGCAGTATCGACCGGACCCTTCTTGAAAGGTCCCCCCCCACGTAGGTCAGGCGAAACACACTTACACGGTGAGTGAGGCCTGGGCCCCCGACTCCGGGGAGACAGGTAACCCAACATAAATCCAAAAGGCTACAATGCCCTTAAAAACGGTGACAGTTCGTCTATGTATACACTTAAAAATACCCACTTCACAAAAGAAAGAAAAGTGTCATCAGAACTGAAGCCTACCCCTTAGTGAACATGGCGGGGCTCCATCGGCATCCGATCGGAGAAGCAAGAAACTGTGGTGGCATAAAGGATGCAATTAAGTAACACAGTTGACAAGAATCAGAAGGCACAAGAACTCCTAACGTGTCGCCTGCTGCGCGGACTGAAGTACTTACAAGTGTCTGCCTCGCCGGTGCTCTGCAACCTACCCGTCTGAATTGGTATGCCGGGATGGTGGGGGCAAGCTCGTTCGTGTCCCTCTTTATCCAGGAAGACTGGATTGGAAGACGCGAACAGCTGAGTTGGGCACCGCGTGATGACGTATCACGCCGGGTCGTTGTGTGTGAGTAGGTCTCCTGGAGACACAGGCTAAAACGGCGGCCATCTTAGAATGGTGCACCGCATATGTTTCTTTATGAAAGCCTGGTGTATAAGAAGGGACACAGGCTGGAAAACTAGAGCAAAACGCAACACTGTGGTCGGGTCCCATGAACCAGGGGATCTAGATGCAAGTCCCAGGTGGGCAGTCTAGGATATCAGAAAATATAAAAAATATGTAGTGATGACATGGTTGTCATATCAACATATGTTCTGATGACATGATATAAATACAGAAAAGTGGGTGGTAGTGCTCTTGACGGGGAAATAGTGGTACCTGTCAGGGGAGTCAGGGCAACCCTGCCCGGGACACCGCGAAGTGTGGACGCGACCCTGCCGAGAGCCAAGTGGCAAGGGGGTCTTGGTCAACTTGTGTCGCCAGTCTGACAGAGCTGTGGCTACTGCTAATTTTCAGTGGCCCTAAAAGTACATTCAGGACATTTTACTGCTGATTTGGAATGGTCTCTTTACTGTATTATTCAATCGTTGATACTGGGACAGAGGGGTTGATTCAAAACCTACCCAGGTCCTGGGGTCCTAGTGTCTTGCCATTGTGACAGGACTCTGGCCACCCCTTAATATCAGTGGCACTGGAAAGTACACGCCGAACGTGTCACTGCTTGATAAAAGCTGTCTCCATAGTGTGGTGTGGAATCAATAGTGCTGGGACTAGGAGGTTGTTTCTGAACCTACCTAGTGCAGTCTTAAAGATGGAAAACCAGATCCTGGTCCTTCAACAAATTACCACCTAGTATGGCCAGAGTGGATTTAGATGGGACAGGGCAGTTACTTAGGACCAACTACATGAGATTAGATAGTTGTAGGGTCAGTTCCATAATGGTGTATTCATGTAATGTACAGAGTTTATGTTAGTGACATAGGAAAAGAGTCTCTCATGAGTTAATTTCAGCCCAAGGTCCTTCAATGTCGCATTTCAATCTATGGACCCATCTTTGTTCTTGCCTGAACAGGGTCCTGGTAGTCCAACTCTGGTTGGAATCAATCACTGTCCATCTTATTCTGGTCGCTGGGTGTTTCATTTGAAAAAAATGGACAAGCATCTTCGTGTTGGTTGTGCCTCTCCTGAACGTGTTTTTATGCTCGCCGATCCTGATCTTCACCTGTCGTGTCGTCATGCCGATGTACCTCTTGCCACATGGGCAGAGAATGGTGTATACGCAGTTTTTAGGTTTTGCCTGGCGAAAAGATGCGCTCTGCGCATCTTTTTCGCGCAGGCGAAATCCTGATGAGATCTGTAGTGTGGCTTTGGGTCGGCCCTCGTCATTGATTGGCTGGCTCCATAAATGGAGCCTAGCCATTGGACGAGGGGCCTGTCCGTCAATGCCGGACCAGATTCGGGGGCGTTCCCGCGTTTCTTTGGCTTTTGCCGACGTCAGCCGAAAGCCGGGAACGCCCCCGAATCTGGTAAGGCACTAGTGGCACCCCGAGCGCTCTGCCGCCTCCTACTACGGTTCAAACGCTGCCTCCCTGATTGCCGCCGCTGCCTGGGGCCGAGAATAACATGAGGACCTCGCCGGGGCCGCGGAGAGCAAGAACGAAGGAGCTGCCCTCCCATTGGCTGAGGCGGTCGAGCCCCCTCAGTGCCGCCGCGCTAGGAGTGGTTCTCGAGCCGCCGCGTCATCGCTGGAGCCGTGCTGCGATTGGCCGCAGCTTCGCCACCATCGGAGGCTCGCCCTGAGAGCGGCGCATCCATCGGGAAACTTCGCCGCCCGCCTGCCTGAGCTAGAGACGGGCCGCCGCGCTGCCCGCGGCGACCCGGAAGTGACTAGCCGGCCGGCCAATCCTAGCGCGGCCGGCCGGAAGTGCCCGCCCCCGCCCGGGGGAAGAAGGAAGACGGCAGCCCAGGAGAAGAAGTATGGCGGCCCACGCGGGGCTCCCGTGGCCTGGAGGGAGCCCCGGGAAAAGCGGAGGACGTTGCCGGTCTCCCATGCTGAAGAGGGAGACCGGAGAAGTGCCCAGGAGATTGCCGCTGTCGCAAGGAGCCCCCGCCAGGACGGCGGCCCAGGAGAAGAAGTATGGCGGTCCACGCGGGGCTCCAGTGGCCTGGAGGGAGCCCCGGGAGAAGCGGAGGACGTTGCCGGTCTCCCATGCCGAAGAGGGAGACCGGAGAAGTACCCAGGAGATTGCCGCCGTCGCAAGGAGCCCCCGCCAGAGTGCCCGGTAAGTTACATGGGCTACCGAGCGCAGCAGCACCACCACCAGAGGCTTGGGGCTCGGAGCCACACCATGGTGGACCTGGGCGTCTGCCCCAGGAAACACCTCTGCGAGCCCCTGCTGCCCCCCGCCCTGCTCAGCTGGGCCCTGCTGCTGCTCTGCTTGGGGCTCAGAGCCGCACCATGGTGGACCTGGTGGAACCTTAACAAAGGCAAAACCATTGCATTGTAAATGCTTGTTAGTGTTGCAATTGGCGTGTCCAGTCTGGCGCCATGGTGTTGTGAGGCCCAGGTCTATTTGTTTTGTGGCTATGGTTTTGGCATAGGACGCACAAGACCCGCAAGGGTAATGTCCAACGACGGGTGGTTAGGCCCATAGTGTGGGTTGTCTCTCCTGGGTGGGTTTTGGTCGGGTGTGGACAAGGTGGTCCCTTAGATTCTGTGTGCGTTTGAATGTGAAAACTGGGTGGGGGGGTGAATGTCCCTGTTTCTAATATTCCCCAGTGCCTTTTCACTATCTTCTGTATGGTATTCGAGTTTGGTGTGAAAATAGTGACACACGTCAGCATTTCGGATTTCGACTTCTCTCTCACTTCAAGCAGGGCCGATCGTGGATTGTTCCTGGCCCTTTTATGTGCCTGTCGTATGATGTTGTTTGGGTAGTGTCTTTTCTTCAAGTTGTCTGTCAAGATCTCTGATTGTTTTTCAAACTCTGTAATGGTGTCACAATTCCTTCGTAGGCGCAGGATCTGTCCCACAGGTAAGTTGTTCCTCAGTGCCTTAGGAGGATGACTCTCGTAGATGAGGAGACTATTCCTGTCCGTGGGCTTTCTGTAGTTGGTAGTGTGTAATGCACCATTTCCCAGGAGATCAACAGATCTAAAAAGGGAATCTGCCACTGTGACCTCGTACTTGTGAATTTTAAGAAGGGATCCAGTGTGTTCACCCAGTCGCAAAATCTGACACATAGTTCTTCTTCTCCTTTCCAGAAGATGATGATGTCAGCGATAAAGCGTCGCCACATCAAGACATTCTCTCTGAATGGATTTGATTCTCCCAAGATGTGTCTTGCCTCGAAATCAGCCATCTAAAGGCAGGCTGGACTTGGGGCGAATGTGCTTCCCATGCTGGTCCCCTGTATTTGATGGTACAGTTGGGTCTTGAAGGCAAAGAAATTCTCTTTGAGTGCAATGGAGGCACATTCACATATGAAGGGTACCGGTGTCTCATTAGACCATGGTGTGATATTTCTTAAAGTAGCCTCTAGGACCTCCAGCGTGGCAAATTGGGGTATGTTGGTATATAAAGCCTCTACATCCATGGTGACCAGTATGTCGATGGTTCTAGATTCGGAGAAGTTTTCAATCAGATTGAGTACTTCTGTAGTATCCCTGAGGTAGGAAGGGGTCTTGCTCACTAGCGAGCGTAGGTAGAAGTCGCAAATCTTGCTCAGTGGCTCCAAGACCGAATCAATCCCCGACACAATCGGACGGCCTGGAGGAGGGTCCACTCCTTTGTGGATCTTTGGTAATGTATAGTAGGCACTCGTGGGTCCTCGTTTGCCAGGAAAGTGGCTTCTTGTTGCGAGATCCATCCTTCTGTTGTGGCCTCATGTACAATGCTCTTGATGCGGCTCGTCCGACGTGAAGTAGGATCTTCTGTGATCGGTTGGTAATGCATTCTGTTAGATAGTTGGCGCTGGCATTCGGCTTCATATATGGCTATATCGTGGATGAAGATCGCCCCACCCTTGTCTGCTGGTTTCAGAATGATGTTGGTGTCTTCTTTGATGGATTTGAATATTCTTCTGTCTTCATTGGACAGGTTGTTGAATGGGCGTTTGTGATTCAATGCTGCCACATCCTTCAGGATCGCCTGCTCAAATGTTAAAATTTTATTAGGTGTCATTTCTGCGGTGGGAGTAAATTTGGAGGGTTTTTTCAGGCCAGTCTCGGTAGGCTCTGTTTCTGGTTTGTTTTGAAAGAAGGCCTTCAATCGCACTTTCCGGAAAAACTGGTGGAGTTCTTGCTGTAGGCGGAATGGGTCCTCAGCTGATGTCGGCACAAGGCCTAAACCTTTTTCCAAAAGTTGAATTTTGCCGCTTGTCAATGTTCTTGAGGATAGGTTGACTATTAGAGTCTCTGTCCCCTTGTCTTGTGCTGTCAGTTCGTCTCTTTTTGGTCTTGCCACTGGACCGTCTTGGAGCCTCCTCTTCTTCTGCCTCTTCCTCTGCCCCTCCCTCTGTTGTAAAAAGGGGGGTTTGGGAATTGGGGGAAATGGGGGGGGGGGGGGGGGTTTGTAAGTGATGTCCTGGCAGCATGTTCCACATCGGTGGCTGTCCCATCCATTGTCCTTGATATGCCGGTGGTTGTAATGGGGTTTGAGGAAGTTGTGTAGCAGTGGAGGTGGGGACTGTCTTCGTGCTCCTCTATTGCTTCTGTTTGGCCAAGACATCTCGCTATGGGGCCCACAACATTGGCCACCAGAGATGGGTCCTCTCCCTACCCCAACTACGACTGCTCGTAATCTTGGGGTCCTCTTTGACAATCAATTGTCCTTCAAGCAGCACGTCATGAAAGTCTCCGCCACCTGTACTACCATCATCAGGTGGCTAAGGAAAATCACGTGGATGCTGCCTGTTGACACCCTGAGGACGGTAGTCCAGGCTCTTGTCATCTCACGCCTGGACTACGGGAACATCTTAGTCTTGGGTGCCTGCAAGGAGGTAACTAGGAAGTACCAGGTGGTACAAAATATGGCTGTTCACCTCATTTGTAACCTTCCTGCTAGAACATCGACCTCATCTCACATGCGCGAACTGCATTGGCTGCGTATGGAGAATAGGGTTAAATTCAAAGCTTTGTGTTTTATGCACAAAATCCTGACCGGAAAAGCCCCACACTACTTATCTGTTCTAGTACAACACTATGTCCCCTCTCGCACACTTAGGTCCTCCACCCAAAATAAAGTTAAAGTACCGCGTGTCAAGAGAGCTAAAATGGGAGGTCGGTCATTCTCCCTGTTAGCGCCCTCTCTTTGGAACTCCCTACCCTTATCTTTGCGCTCTGAAATGTGTTTTCTGACTTTCAGTAAGGGAATTAAGACCTGGTTATTTAATATGTAGGCTGCTGATCCGATACTCCCCTCACCTCGTATACTTTCTGTCTGCTTTAGCGCCGGGAAACCTCCGGGTAGCTGTGCGCTTAATTAAGTGTAATTATAATAATAATAATAATAATAATTGCGTGAAGCGTATTCCCTCGTGTCATTGCTTGAATCACTGCCAAATGAGCCTGATCTGCTGGATCGATTACTGCTACTCTCGTCGGTGGAAGTCTCGTAGTTCTGAAATTCGTAATCTTCCTTTGTACACGGGTACACTTTTTCCTTACTGAAACGCTGTACATCCTTTTGAAGCTTCGTTGTTTTTTTTTTCGTCAGAAACTCCTTATGTTCATTCAGTTCTTTGTTAATTTCCGATAGTCGAGATTTGAATGACGTGATCGAAATTCCAGGCCTGAGCTTCGACGATATGGTGGCAGAGATTCTACGGGCACCCTCGTTACCAGCCGAAGACGGCAGTGCAGCAACAGGGAGTAAAGACGAAGATTGGAAGACACTACATTCTGTGTGGAAATTGCAGATAAAAACAGTGCCACATGGTATAATTATGACCGAATATTCAAGGGCCAATATAGCGCCCAATGGACTCCTTGTAACACTCTCACCCATTATCTTCATAGAGGATCTCACCTTCCGCACCGAATGGTCCAAAATTGCATGGAAATGCACGAGAGATTGGCTTGTGTTAATTATTAAGCTGGCCAAATGCCGGTCTGATGAACTCCTTATTCAGATCACATTGGCAGAGAACGGTCTGAAAGCAGAAATTTCGATCACGTCATTCAATTCACCGACGAGGGTAGCAGTAATCGATCCAGCAGATCAGGCTCATTCTGCAGTGGTTCAAGCAATGACACGAGGGAATACGCTCCACGCAATAAAGGAGCATGAAGACAGTTCCCACCTCCACTGCTACACACCTTCCCTCAAACCCCCTTCCAACCACCGGCTTACCAAGGACAATGGATGGGACAGCCACCGATGTGGAACATGCTGCCAGGACATCACTTACAACCCCCCCCATTTCCCCCAATTCCCGAACCTCCCTTTTTACAACAGAGGGAGGGGGCAAAGGAAGCGGTAGAAGAAGAGGAGGCTCCAAGACGGTCCAGTGGCAAGACCAAGAAGCGACGAACCAACAGCACAAGACAAGGGGACAGAGACTCTAGTAGTCAACCTATCCTCAAGAACATTGACAAGCGGCGAAATCCAACTTTTGGAAAAAGGTTTAGGCCTTGTGCCAACACCAGCCGAGGACCCATTCCGCCTACAACAAGAACTCCACCAGTTTTTCCAGAAAGTGCGATTGAAGGCCTTCTTTCAAAACAAACCGGAAACAGAGCCTACCGAGACTGGCCTGAAAAAAAACCTCCAAATTTACTCCCACCGCAGCAATGACACCTAATGAAATTTTAACATTTGAGCAGACGATCCTGAAGGATGTGGCAGCATTGAATCACAAACGCCCATTCAACAACCTGTTCAATGAAGACAGACGAATACTCAAATCCATCACAGAAGACACGAACATCATTCTGAAACCAGCAGACAAGGGTGGGGCGATCGTCATCCAGGATATAGCCATATATGAAGCCGAAGGCCAGCGCCAACTATCTAACAGAATGTATTACCAACCGATCACAGAAGATCCTACTTCACGTCTGACAAGCCGCATCAAGAGCATTGTACATGAGTCCACAACAGAAGGATGGATCTCGCAACAAGAAGCCACTTTCCTGACAAACGAGGACCCACGAGTGCCTTACTACGATACATTACCAAAGATCCACAAAGGAGTGGACCCTCCTCCAGGCCGTCCGATTGTGTCGGGGATTGATTCGGTCTTGGAGCCACTGAGCAAGTTTTGCGACTTCTACCTATGCCCGCTACTGAGCAAGACCCCTTGCTACCTCAGGGATACTACAGAAGTACTCAATCTGATTGAAAACTTCTCCGACTCTAGAACCATCGACATACTGGTCACCATGGATGTAGAGGCTTTATATACCAACATACCCCAATTTGCCACCCTGAAGGTCCTAGAGGCTACTTTACCAAATATCACACCATGGCCTTGTGAGACACCGATACCCTTCATATGTGAATGTGCCTCCATTGCACTGAAAGAGAATTTCTTTGCCTTCAAGACCCAACTGCACCATCAAATACAGGGGACCAGCATGGTAAGCACATTCGACCCAAGTCTAGCCTGCCTTTACAGGGCTGATTTCGAGGCAAGACATATCTTGGGAGACTCAAATCCATTCAGAGAGAATGTCTTGATTTGGCGACGCTTTATCGACGACATCATCATCTTCTGGAAAGGAGAAGAAGAACTATATGTCAGATTTTTCGATTGGGTCAACACACTGGATCCCTTCTTAAAATTCACAAGTACGAGGTTACAGCGGTAGATTCCCTTTTTAGATCTGTTGATCTCCTTGGAAAATGGTGCATTACACACCACCAACTACAGAAAGCCCACGGACAGGAATAGTCTCCTCGCCTACGAGAGTCATCATCCTAAGGCACTGAGGAACAACTTACCTGTGGGACAGATCCTGCGCCTACGAAGGAATTGTGACACCATTACAGAGTTTGAAAAACAATCAGAGATCTTGACAGACAACTTGAAGAAAAGACACTACCCAAACAACATCATACGTCAGGCACATAAAAGGGCCAGGAACAATCCACGATCGGCCCTGCTTGAAGTGAGAGAGAAGTCAAAATCAGAAATGCTGATGTGTGTCACTACTTTCACACCAAACTCAATACCATACAGAAGATAGTGAAAAGGCACTGGGGTATATTAGAAACAGGGACATTCACACCTGCCCCCCACCCCCCCAGTTTTCGCATTCAAACGCACACAGAATCTAAGGGACCACCTTGTCCACACCCGACCAAAACCCACCCAGGAGAGACAACCCACACTATGGGCCTTACCACCCGTCGTGGGACATTACCCCTGCGGGTCTTGTGCGTCCTGTGCTGAAACCACAGCCACAAAAGAAATAGACCTGGGCCTCACCACACCATGGCGCCAGACTAGACACACTAATTGCAACACTAAAAACTGCGTATACACCATTCTCTGCCCATGTGGCAAGAGGTATATCGGCATGACGACACGACAGGTGAAGACCAGGATCGGCGAGCATAAAAGCACGATCAGGATTGGCAAAACCAACACGAAGATGCTTGCCCATTTTTTTTAAATGAAACACCCAGCGACCAGCATAAGATGGACAGTGATTGATTCCAACCAGAGTTGGACTACCAGGACCCTGTTCAGGCAAGAACAAAGATGGGTCCATAGATTGAAATGCGACATTGAAGGACTGAATGATGAGATACCTTGGGCTGAAATTAACTCATGAGAGACTCTTTTCCTATGTCACTAACATAAACTCTGTACATTACATTAATACACCATTATGGAACGGACCCTACAACTATCTAATCTCACATAGTTGGTCCTAAGTAACTGCCCTGTCCCATCTAAATCCACTCTGTCCATACTAGGTGGTAATTTGTTGAGGGACCAGGATCTGGTTTTCCATCTTTAGGACTGCACTAGGTAGGTTCAGAAACAACCTCCTAGTCCCAGCACTATTGATTCCACACCACACTATGGAGACACCTTTTATCAAGCAGTGACACGTTCAGCGTGTACTTTCCAGGGCCACTGACATTAAGGGGTGGCCAGAATCCTGTCACAACGGCAAGACACTATGACCCCAGGACCTGGGTAGGTTTTGAATCAACCCCTCTGTCCCAGCATCAACAATTGAATAATACAGTAAAGAGACCATTCCAAATCAGCAGTACAATGTCCGGAATGTACTTTCGGGGCCACTGAAAATCAGCAGTAGCCACAGCTCTGTCAGACTGGCGACACACGTTGACCAAGACCCCCTTGACACTTGGCTCCCGGCAGGGTCGCGTCCACACTTCGCGGTGTCCCCCGGGCAGGGTTGCCCTGACTCCCCTGACAGGTACCACTATTTCCCCGTCAAGAGCACTACCACCCACTTTTCTGTATTTATATCATGTCATCAGAACATATGTTGATATGACAACCATGTCATCACTACATATTATTTTATATATTTTCTGATATCTTAGATTGCCCACCTGGGACTTGCATCTAGTTCCCCTAGTTCATGGGACCTGACCACAGTGTTGCGTTTTGCTCTAGCTTTCCAGCCTGTGTCCCTTCTTATACATCAGGCTTTCATAAGGAAACATATGTGGTGCACCATTCTAAGATGGCCGCCGATTTAGCCTGTGTCTCCAGGAGACCTACTCACACACAACGACCCGGCACCGGAGTGATACGTCATCACACGGTGCCCAACTCAGCTGTTGCGCGTCTTCCAATCCAGTCTTCCTGGATAAAAAAGGACGCAAACAAGCTTGCTCTCACCATCCCGGCATACCAATTCGGACGGGTATGTTGCAGAGCACCGGCGAGGCAGACACTTGTAAGTACTTCAGCCCGCGCAGCAGGCGACACGCTAGAAGTTTTTGTGCCTTCTGATTCTTGTCAACTGTGTTACTTAATTGCATCCTTTGTGCCACCACAGTTTCTTGCTTCTCCGATCGGATGCCGATAGAGCCCCGCCATCTTCACAAAAGGGTAGGCTTCAGTTCTGATGACACTTTTCTTTCTTTTGTGAAGTGGGTATTTTTAAGTGTATACATAGACGACCTTTCACCATGTTTAAGAGCATTGTAACCTCTTGGATTTATGTTGGGTAACCTGTCTCCCGGAGTCGGGGGGCCCAGGCGTCACTCACCGTGTAAGTGTGTTTCGCCTGACCTACTTGGGGGGGGGGGGGCCTTTCAAGAAGGGTCCGGTCGATTCTGTAGATTGAGCTCCTGAGCACCATAACCTGTTCCCTGACTATCGGGGCATACTATAACACCACCTGGCAGTTTGAGGACATGCTAGTCAGGCTTTCACACTATTCACATGATATATATGGCGACTGAGCACGAATGTGTATTTTATGAAAGCAGCATCATGAGTAATATGCCCTCATTTATGCGCTCACCACCTACTACTGGCAGACTATGAGGATATGTATGTCCTTTTGTTTTGCATCCTACTCACATGATATATATGGCGACTGAGCACCAATGACTATCTAAATGAAGGCAGCTTTAGGACTAATATGCCCTCATTCACACGTTCACTTGAGAATTCAGGCTGAGTGCGGGATTTTGTACATATGCTTGTTCTTTTCCTCTCTTATTATATTCTTCGCCTTTTTAGGTTGGGGATGAGCACCTAGATTATAGGTAGCCATCAGCGCGAAGACGCTCGACACCTTGAAGAATAAGGTATCACAGGTTCACGGGCACTAGGCCTGGCACCTGTTACTTCTCTTACATTTGTTTTACACACACTGCTAATCACGTTTATTTTTTGGTCCTGACGAAGAGCTTATGGATCTGTTAGGGACCACAACAGATCGCGAAACATGTTGACCTAGTTTCTTTGACACCTTTTTCACCTGAGCACTTGTCCTGTGAGCAGCGGCTAGTCACACAACCGCCCCTTCTATTTGTTTTGACAGGGACTCTAAAAGACTCACACCTTTTTAATTGACCATGCGGACTCTTGATTAAAAACAGGTTCTGGGCACTGTTTGGTTATTTTAAACTCACTCAGTTTCCCTTAGGCCCTCACACCCACAAGCACAACTGCGCCACCTCCTTCAAAAGATCGCCGCCAAAGAGCCCCCCTGCGGGGCCTGTGAGGGACAACGCCGCCCACACGAGGAGCGCCGTCCACACGAGGAGCAACGCCCCATGAGGATACATAACACTCGCAGAGTGTCTGAGGGCACTTTAGACAAAAGGAGGATTTCCCTCTCTGCACCTGACTTCAACCAACCAAAAGAGCGATTTACACGCATTGCTTCTATTTTTAGAACTTCTTTCTCTTTGAAACCAAATTGGGTTGATCTCTTTTTCTATTCCAGAGGAACTGTTACCACTTCAGTGTAGACAAAGAAACTATTCTCCTCACTGAGTTTGGTGTTGTGGTCTGTCAGCACCGCCTGCCTTTTGGGCTGTTACACCCACTCTCTGTGGGATACGGTTGCGGAAGTGCTGCCGCAGTGCCCGGTGGAGGTCCAGGCAAAGCTTGCCCTAGCAGAGGGACGGGATGCAGCACGCTATTCCATTCGGTGTGGATTCGATACCACGGCCTTGCTGGGTAGGGCGTTTGCGACAACGGTGGCGGTTCGCCGCCACGCCTGGCTGAGGTCCGCCAACTTTTCAGGTGATGTCCAAACCACCCTTATGGACATGCCCTTTGATGGCCGTAGCCTCTTTGGTGACAAAGCGGACAGTGTGCCTTTCGTCCCTTTCGTGGTCAAGGAAGGGGCGCCCCCTCACGTCCAGCTAGCCACAGGCCGCAGAACCAACCTCAATGCTGTCGCGGACTTGGTAACCGCCGTGGCGGTGCCGGGGGACACCGGCAAGGTCAGTCCACACCCACCCCCGCAGCATCTGCCTCTAAATCCTCCTAGTCTGAGTTTTCAGGCCCATTCGACGCCAGTGGGGGGCAGGGTTTGCAATCACCTCCTCCACTGGCGCTCCATCACGTCAGACAGGTGGGTGCTGCAAATCGTCCGAAGGGGCTACTCCCTCCCCTTCGAGGCGACCCCTCCAGCCATGCCACCGCAGTACCACCGCATGTCGGGGGATCACTTGCAACTTCTGCAGGAGGAAGTTACGGCCCTCTTGGCCAAAGGGGCCGTCGATCGCGTTCCTGGGCCAGAAGTAGAACGTGGTTGCTATTCCCACTACTTTCTGGTACCCAAGAAGGGCAAAGGAGGCCTACGCCCTATCTTGGACCTACGGAGCGTCAACGGCTTCCTCCGGAAGGAGAAGTCCAAGATGCTGACTTTAGCTCATGTCCTAGCTGCCTTGGACCCAGAAGACTGGATGGTAGCGTTGGACTTGCAGGACGCGTATTTCCACTTCCCCGTCCTACCGGCGTTAACTGCGGTTCACGGTTGGCCACGAGCACTTTCAGTTTACCGTGCTCCCCTTCGGCCTTACCAGCGCCCCACGGGTGTTCGCGAAAGTGATGACGGTGGTCCCAGCTCATCTGCGCGGATTAGGGGTTTCAGTCTTCCCCTATCTCGACGATTGGTTGTTGAAGGCGGGCTCGCCGCAGACAGTCGTCTCCCACCTCCAGACTACGGCCGACCTCCTGCACTTGCTGGGGTTCTCCATCAACGTGCCGAAGCCACACCTCTCCCCCCTCTCAGAAGCTCCTTTTCATCGGAGCGGTTCTGGATTCAGCGCAGTTTCGGGTTTATCCTACCGAGCAGCGGGTTTGGGATATTCAGGCTCTGATCTTTCAGTCCTTATCCCGGGTCTCGGTCAGGTTGACGCTGCGGCTCCTGGGGCTGATGGCCTCCTGCATCCTTCTGGTGCATCACGCCCGGTGGTGGATGCGGGCTCTGCAGTGGGACCTGAAGTTCAAGTGGGCACAGCATCAGGGCAACCTGTCCGACCACGTCCGGTTCTCGGAGGGCACTGCAAGACAGTTGCAGTGGTGGCTCACGGACCGCGATTGGGTCAGCGGCAGATCTCTCTACCTACCCCAACCTGAGCACGTAGTGGTGACGGATGCGTCCCTCCTGGGATGGGGCGGCCACCTGGGAGAGGCGGAGATCAGAGGCTTCTGGTCTCCGGCGAAGTCCCGTCTCCACATCAACCTTCTGGAGCTGCGGGCGATCCGGCTTGCACTGAAGGCATTCCTTCCCTCTGTCTGGGGAAGTGTAGTGCAGGTGTTCACGGACAACACCACCGCCATGTGGTACTGCAACAAACAGGGCGGGGTGGGGTCGTGGACCCTTTGTCAGGAGACTCTGCGCCTCTGGACATGGCTGGAACACCAGGGCGTCACCCTGGTGGTTCACCACCTGGCAGGTTCCCTGAACGCCATGGCGGATGAACTCAGCCGCCGGTGCATGATTGATCACGAATGGCGTCTGAACTCGGACGTGGCGTGAGGCCTCTTTCAGCAGTGGGGAGAACCTTGGTTAGATCTATTCGCCACCGAAGAGAACGCGCAATGTCATCAGTTCTGCGCGTTGGAATTTCCAAGGCGGCACTCGCTCGGAGACGCTTTTCGTCGCGAGTGGAGCTGCGGTCTGTTGTACGCCTTTCCGCCTATACCACTTCTGCCCAGTGTGCTGAAGAAGATCAGGGGCAACCGGGCCCAAGTCATCCTTGTGGCTCCAGACTGGGCACGAAGATACTGGTATCCCGAGCCACTCAGCATGTCAGTTGATCCTCCAATTCGTCTGCCTCTTCAGGAGGACCTTCTGTCGCAGCAGCAGAGGACTGTCCTCCACCCGAACCTGTCCAGCCTCCACCTTTATGTGTGGAGATTAAGCGGCGGCAGTTGAGGCCATTTGACTTGCCTCCTGAAGTCTGTGATGTGATTCTGGCAGCCAGACGTCCCTCCACAAAATCGGTATACGCCTGCAGGTGGAACACATTTGTGGCATGGTGCACAGCAAAGGCTGTGGATCCACTCTCTGCCCCCCTTTCAGAGGTTCTCCTCTTTCTTCTTTCTCTTGCCCAGCAGGGCTCTGCTCTGGGGACTATTAAGGGCTACCTCTCTGCCATTTCTGCCTTCTTGAGGCTTCCTGATCAGCCTTCTCTTTTCAAGTCCCCTGTTGTAAATAGAATCTTGAAAGTCATCACGCACATCCTCCTGTTCCTTTCGTGATGCCTAAGTGGGACTTGAACCTTGTTCTAACCTATTTGATGTGCACTCCTTTTGAGCCACTTCACAATTGCCCTCTACGTCTTCTGACTCTAAAGACTGCATTCCTGGTTGCCATCACCTCTGCCAGGAGAGTGAGTGAGCTCCAGGCTCTATCTTATAAGCCTCCTTTCCTTTCTGTCCATCAGGATGTAGTTGTTTTAAAAACTCGGCCCTCTTTCCTGCCCAAAGTGGTTACAGCCTTTCATATCGGGCAGTCCATCACCTTGCCCTTCTTCTTTCCGCCTCTGCATCCCTTGAAGGAGGAAGAGAGGCTCCACCGTCTGGACCCAAAATGTGTGCTCTCTTTTTATCTTGACCGCACACGCCAGTTCTGGGTGGACGACCAGCTCTTTGTTGGTTACGTGGGCGCGAACAAGGGAAGAGCGGTACACAAACGGACCATCTCTCGGTGGGTCGTGTTTTGCATCAAGGTCTGTTACTCCTTGGCGAGAAAGGAGCCTCCTGTTGGGCTGAATGCCCATTCCACTCGGGCCACGGCGGCTACTACTGCCTTGGGTCGGGGAGTCCCCTTGCAGGACATCTGTCAGGCAACTACGTGGGCTTCGCTGCCCACATTTGCTAGACACTACTGCCTGGACAGCCAAGTCCGGAGAGATGGCTTTTTCGGCCTTTCCGTTCTCCAGGACTTTCTGGTGTGATCTTGGTTCGCAGACCCACCACCGGGGTTGGTATTGCTGGGGTATCTATTCTAAGGTAAGGAATCTAACACTAACCTGTTTCTTTCAGATGCACAAGTTACTTACCTTCGGTAACGATATATATCTGTAAGAAACAGTAGTTAGTGTTGGATTCCTTACCGCCCCACTCATCCTTCCCGTTCTGCAAACCGATGTCTAGGGTTAAGGACATCCCTTTCAGGGCCCTAGTTTCATGGCACCAGTGTCGGTCTCTGGCATGGCTCTGCGTTCCTGGCGCGGAAACCTATGTACAAGAACTGACGTCCGTGCGCGAGGACGGCATCCAAGTACTCCGACGTCATCCCGGCGATGACGACGACGGACGAGGAGCCGCAGACAACGCCTACCGACACGCAGGGGTACTGCTACGCAAAACTTTACGGATCCAGTCTGACGCCTGGGGATATTCTAAGGTAAGGAATCTAACACTAACTACTGTTTCTTACAAATATATCATTACCGAAGGTAAGTAACTTGTGCTTTTCGTCCAATGTTAGGAGAAACTAACCATGCAGATCCTATGTTAGGCAGGCTGTAAGTTACATACCTTGAAATGCTGCATCGTAAGCTTTCTGACCGAGTAACCAGTGTCTGCCGGAAGGTGTACGTACGTTTACTTATTTCAGCATATATACTTTTTTCACTTACAGTGTAGATCTCGGAGAAACTGGTGAATTTGAAAGTATCGGGAAAGCAATCCGTTATTAGATAATTTGCGATGTGGATTGAGGGCGGTTAACAGCACTGAACCTTCGCTGTTATCAGGTACTAACAGTATCAGAGGTCCAGGCAATGATGCTGTCCTCATCTTACTTGATCTTTCTGCTGTATTTGATACGGTGTTGCATGCCGCTTTACTAAACTGCCTTTCAGATATTGGGATACACTCTGCCGTTTAGAAATGGTTTGGCTCCTTCCTTGCAGGATGTAGTCAGGCAGTTAATCTGCAACCATATACATGGTTGGTGAGGCACCATATGTTGTGGCGTTCCACAGGGCTCTGCTCTGAGCTCGACACTTTTTAATGTGTACATAGCTCCTTTGGCTAACATCTTTAGGAGATGGGGACTAGACATCATATCATAAGCTTATGACACGCAACTTATGATTTCAGTCGGAAATTATGTGGACACCTGTAAGGAGAGCCAGGTGGGCTACCTGTTGAAGGTGTCCTGCTGGATGCCAAAACACTGCCTAAAGTTAAATGAGGACAAAACAGAGATCATCTTGTTTGGAATAGCAAACTCAGTTTGGAAGAACCCCTGTTGGCCCAGCTCACTGTAAACCACCCCAACACCTGACAAATCTCCTAGAAACCTGGGCATCATGTTGTTGAAACTCTTATGAGCAACCATGTTAATGTGGTTTGTGGAGTCTGCTTTGGCCTACTGCAAATGATCCAGAAGATCTTCAAATGGATGCCCCATAGTTGCAGGAACACCATTGTGCATGCTTTAATAGTCGGTCATCTGGATTAGGGTAACGTACTATATGTTGGAATGGCTGATTATCTGTTTTGCAAGCTGCAGAGCATTTAAATTATTTTTTTAAAATATTTTATTGGTTTTCAACCCAAACAACTCTCCCCTCACAAGACCTTCCTCAGTAATGGCAACATATAGGATACAGTGCGTACTACCATTGTTCTCAGGTAGGCTTAAGCTTACTTCAATATCAACACCAGAGTAATCATTCCAGCCTCCCCTCCATGCTCTTATGTCAGTAATGAAACGCGCATCATATGCACCACCAATGTGATCGGGCCCAACACAGTGCCCCCGCTGGCTTGGGTCTCGACCACCCCCGCCTTATCCCGGTGTACTCTATGTACTCTAGACCAGGATGTCCAATCATCATTAACATGGTAGGATGCACTAACGGCCTACTACAGTTGGGCTATCTTCCAACCCCAACCCCCCTCCCCCCCCCCCCCCATGCCCTGGCACGCTTCCGCCCTCCCTATGGCCACCCTCATCCCATCTATTTTCAGAATGTCTCAATAGGTTCCTGCGGGTCCCCCAAGTAGTCGGTGTCCGGGCACCGGCTCCGGCTGTATCAATAGTGCCACTAGCGCTTCCCATGCTTGTGCAGATTCCATCGCCTTTTCATTATTCCCACTCCTGGCTTGTTAGAGCCTGACCATGCCCTCGCTAGCTGCCAAGCTCCTGAATTCTGTTCTCCATCGCTCTACACTAGGGCCCTGCGTGAATTTCCACTTTCTTGTGTTCCCGCTTGGCCAACAGTAACCCCAAGTCAATGAATTTACACGTTACCTTGGTGCGTGCTTTGTGAGGGTACCAGTGCAGTATGCATGCTCCCATGGTGGGTTCTATTTGCCGATCAGTCACCCCGCATAGTAACTCAACTATCTTCACCCAGTATGTGCCGAGCTGCGGACAACTCCACATCATGTGCAGGAATTCTGCAGCAATCGTACGGCACCTAGGGCAACATGCGGTCTCCACATTAAAATATTCAATTATCTTGTCCGGGGTTAGTTGCGCCCGATTTATGACGTAGAAATGGATAAGTTGGAATCTAGCATTCCGCGTACTTTTCCACGCCCTCTCCACCAATTTAGACCAAGTCAATTCAGGTATGTCTTTGCCCAGATCCACCTCCCATTTCTCTCGCAGTCAAGTTAGCGGTGGAAGCCCCTCTCCCATCATTCGCCGATATAGGCACGTTACTGCCTTAATCGTCCCTGCAGCCATTACTACATATTGGCACGTCGGGATGTCTGCGGTTCCATCAGGCCTTCCACCCAATATTCCTGAATTGCTGCCACCAATGTGGCATGCAACAAGAAATCACCCCTTGGCAATCCATATTTATCCTGCAGTGACTGGTAGGGCAAGAGAGCTCCGTCCTCGTACAAATCCCCTACCATCTGCAAACCCAGTTCTTCCCACTCCGCTAATGCCGACCAGTCCCCTCCGTGTCGAAGGGCCATACACATTCCCAGAGGTATCTCCGGTGCATACGGTCGAGTCTCTCCCGCCCTATGCCTACTTCTGTTCCAGCATGCCCTTAGCGCTTTCTCTTCAGAAGTCAACAATGCGACCCGCAACCGCTGGCCCAAAACCACAAAGGATAAGACATGCCGTGGAATCCAGCGATCCTCTGGACCATCCGGCTCCCTGAACTCTCGAGCAGCTGCCTGCGTGAGCCATTGTAGTTGGGCCGCTAGATAATACAGTTCGAAATCCGGGACCTCTCACCCCCCCTCAGCTCTCGGTCTCATCATCGTGGCCAGAGCCACCCGCCTTCTGCCGCTCCCCCATAAAAATCCTCCTACCATAGACCTTAGCGTCCGAAATACCTGGCCCGGAATCCTGATCGGCAGCGTCCTGAAATAATACAGTAACCTAGGGAGTGCTACCATCTTCAGAAGCCCTACCCTTCCAGCCACCGACAGCAGCAAAGTACTCCAAAATGCCATACTGCTCTTGATTCCTCGCACTGCCCTCTTCACATTTCCCTCCTGAAGATCGCTCTGCTCATGATAGATGTTAGTCCCCAGATATGACAGGCAGCAGGGCTCCCACCATATCCCAAGCAATCCGTTGGGGATACCCATTGACTGACATACCGGGAACAGGCTAGTCCTCTCCCAGTTCACACACAGCCCTGACATCGCACCAAACGCCTGAAGCAGCCCCGCCGCTCCTGTTAAGTCCCTGCCAGGGCCCTCCAGAAACAGCAACAGGTCATCCGCATTGAGCGAGATATAATGCATGTCTCCATTCATCTTCAACCTAGTATAATGTGTCCCTGATCTAGCATGCACCGCCAGGGGTTCAATCGCCAGCGCAAATAACAGTGGAGAAAGCGGGCAACCCTGCCGAGTTCCCCGCCCCATCGTGCAGGCGGCCGATACCGTCCGCACCCGTGCCGTTGCTGACGTATATAGTATTTGGGTCCATCTCACGAAGTCCTCCCCCAACCCCATCTTACGCATAACCTGAAAGAGAAAGGGCCATTCCAGGCTATCAAATGCCTTCTCTATGTCCAAGTCTCGGCAGTTCTCTAGAAGTCGCAATAGTTGTCGCGTATTAAAAGCAGTATTACGTTTAGGGATAAAACCGGATTGGTCTCGGTGTATCAGCTGTGACATATATGGGAGGAGGTGCGACGCCAATATCCTACTTAAGATTTTGTAGTCAGTCGTCAACATTGACAGCGGACGATATGCCTTCATGTCCATAGCTTCCTCCCATTCTTCAGAAGAGGGATAATAATAGTCTCTCTGGTGGTCTCAGGTAGTCTCCCTGCCTCGTACGCCTCCCGAAATACCAATTGCAGGCGTTGAGCCAAGCAATCTACATATTTGGAGTAAAACTCAATGGGACCACCCCAGTCTACCCCAGGAGTTTTGTTAATTATTTAATTTATTATTTAAAACATTTGTAGAGCGCAGCTGTCACCTGGCAGGTATCCTGGCGCTGAGGAAGCATACTCCTAGAGTTGAAAGCAGGGGAGTTGAAATGGGGGGTGGCAGTGGAGGGGGAGTTAGGGGAAGAGCCATGTTTTTATCCGTCTCCTGAAAGGTAGGAGCTGTGTGATTTGGCGTATATCGGCGGGAAGACTGTTCCAGAGCTTAGCGGCAGCCACTCTGAACGATCTTCCCCCGATTCTGGCCTTCTTAAATCTCGGTACTCTTACAAGACAGGCGGTCATGGATCGTAGAGTTCTAGTTGGGATATACCAGGAGAACATGTGTTGTAGGGGTCTTGGTCCTGATCCGTGTACTGCCTTGAAAACCAGGCAGAGGACTTTAAAAGCTATGCGTTGCTTCAGGGGGAGCCAGTGTAGCTCGGCTAACGCAGCAGTAGCCGAGGATCTCCTAGTCCATCCAAGGGCCAGTTTGGCTGCTGCCGACTGGACTCGTTGGAGTCTATCCAACAGTACCCTAGGAGATTCGAGCAGGAGGGCATTACAGTAGTCGATACGACTGAGAATAGTGCACCTGACTATCAAAGCTCGTGCCGGAGGTGGTAATAGTGGCAGAATTTTGCGTAATGATCGCATAAGGGCCGAGCAGGTAGCGACTGTTCTTGTTACCTGTGTTTCCATGCTGAGTTTGGTGTTTAGCATGACGCCCAGATTGCGGACACTGGCAACAGGTGGCGGATTATCCGGGTCTTCCGGGGGCCAGAACTCTACAGGCAGGAGGCGAGGTATTCGGCTCGCGGGACAGAACAGAACCTCGGTTTTGGAGGAATTAAATTGAAGGGAGTTGCGGTGTAACCAGCCTGCAGTATCTCTCAGGCAGTCGTGGAAGGCTTCTAAGGGGATGGAGTCTTCCCCCTCCCAAGAGAGAATGAGCTGGGTGTCGTCCGCGTAGGTTACTGTGGTCAAATTGTAGGATCTGATTAAATTGACCAGTGGCTTTAAATAAACATTAAAAAGGATGGGGCTGATGGAAGAACCCTGGGGTACACCGTGAGGGACTGGGGAGAAGGCGGATTGGTAGGGGGGAAGGGATACAGCTTGTTTCCTGTCTCTGAGATAGGAGAGGAACCAAAGTAGGGCTGTGCCATTGACCCCAGCATCTCTCAGCCTCTCTAGCAGGATCACGTGGTTGACAGTATCGAATGCGGCAGACAGGTCCAATAGAATCAAGGCCACGGCTTGGCCCCTGTCTGCACGCACTCGAAGTTCTTCCATGGCAGTAAGCACTGCTGTTTCTGTGCCATGGGCTGGACGAAATCCAAATTGGAAGTCGTCCAGAACGTGATTCTGCTCCAGGTAACTTGATAGACAGGTGCTGACCCATCGTTCCACCACTTTCACTGGAAAGGGCAGAAGAGATATGGGTCGAAAGTTGGAAAGGCAATCTGGATTCAAAGATGTTTTTTTTAGTAGCGGGGTAATGAGAGCTTGCTTCCAGGGGTTGGGGACAAGACCACAGCAGAGGGATTGATTACAAATCTTCCGGAGGGTGTGGAATAGCTCACTCCTGCATGCTTTCCATGTTTTCGGGGGCAGAGGGTCAAGAGGGGAACCAGAAGTGATGCCTAGTGCCAGTCTCTCAAAGTCTGCTTCGGAGATCTGAGGAAAGGCCAGAAGACTTTCCGTAGGAGAGCGTGCTGAACTAGGGGAGTGTAGAATGGGGGCAACAGCACCGGGGGAAGATAAAATATTTTCCGATGGAGAGGCTGCTAGGTTGTTAATGATGGTCTCAATTTTGTCTGTGAAGAACTGCGCCAGATTGTCACAGAGAGTCTGAGATGGGGGAATAGTTTTTTTGATACAGTCGGGGTGTAAAATGTTCTCCAAGATCTGGAAAATGCTTTTTGAACTATTAGCTGCGTTGACAATAGTGGAGCAGTAGTAAGCTGATTTGCTTTCTGTCATCGCAGATTTGTATTCACGAAGCTTATTTTTCCAGAGGATTTTGTTGTTGTCACAGTATCCATGTCTCCACTTCCTCTCAGCCTGTTTACAGGCTGATTTGAGAGTTTTCAGGGAGTCGTTGTACCAGGGAGCAGGTGCTCTGCCTCTGGGTTTACAGAGTTTTAGCGGGACAATGGAATCTGTGGTAGATGTTATCCTCGCACAGAGAGCTCTATAGTTGTTTTCAACCGAGCTGGTAGGAGAAAAACTTTCGTCCACGTTGAAGACTCTGGTGGTGGAGCTAAGTTTTTCTAGGGCTTTCCAGTTGCGGTATGTAAATTCTGGTTGAAGGCTATCGCTAGGCTTCCTAATTGTGGTGCTGGTGATGTAAAATTGAATAAGCGAATGGTCCGTCCAGCTCATAGGCAAAATATCGCCTATTTGTGTTAGACCAGGACTCGAGAAGATAAGATCTAGTCGATTGCCTGCAGAGTGGGTGGGATGCTTAACCAGTTGGTGAAGCCCCACACTGTCACAGGATGTCAGAAGATTGTCAAGTCCTGTATCTAGGCTGCCATTTGGCCAAAGATTGAAGTCTCCCAAAATAACTAATTTGTTATGGGAGGTAGCCATATTTGTAAAGGTCGTAAGGAGTGCTTGTTGTTGCGGGATGGAAAAGGCCCCTGGAGGACGATAACAAATGATCACCGTGAAGATATTTGATATTTATTTGATATTTATGTGCATTTGTATAGCGCTAACGTTCGCTCCCAAGGGGGCATCATGGCGCTGAGCAAGCTGCGGAGAATAACAGGAGGATGGATTTGGAACGGAGGAGACTAGATGGCTGACAGGACAGAGGAGTCAAGCTGTTGGTAGACCCATGTCTTGAGAAGTTTTCTAAAGTTGTTTTCGTTATCTACAGATCTGAGACTGACAGGCAAATTGTTCCAGGCTTTGGCGGCCAGAACATTGAAGGATTTCCCACCCTTGGTCTTATATTTAAATCTGGGGATTAGGACCAGATTTGTCCCAGAAGATCTCAAACAGCGCGGGGGGTTGTAGCGCATGAAACGCTTTGCAAAATAGCGGGGCCCTGTATTTTGCATTGTTTTGAAAACTGTGAGTAGTAGTTTAAAGAGAATTCTTTTATGCAATGGCATCCAATGCAGCGAATTTAGTGCTGCGGACGCTGATGACCTTCTGGGGAGTTGTAAGACTAGTCGAGCTGCAGCGTGTTGGATGCTCTGCAGCTTTCTGAGAGTAGATTTTTTTACTCCGGCCATAAGGCCATTGCAGTAGTCAAGTCGTGAGAGTATGAGGGCTACCGCGACTGACTTTCTGGCTGCAATTGGGAGGAAATCGAAAAAAGTTTTCAGTGATTTTATTAGTCCAAAGCAGCGGCCGGCAGTGGTCTTGACGTGGTCATCAAAGGAAAGAGATGAGTCAAATTGAACGCCTAGGTTTCTGGCTGATGGAACTGCACTTGGGGGGGGCTCTGATCCAGGGGGCCACCAGTCTTTCGGGCAGAAAGAAAGGTTTTTACCTAATGGGATGATTTCCGTCTTAGCACTGTTGCATTTCAAATGGTTAATGTTTAACCACTTAAAGACATCAGAAAGGCAGTTTTTGAACCGAAGATCAGTGTCGGTCCGCTGCTTGTCAATTGTGACGACCAATTGAGTGTCGTCAGCGTAGGACGTGACAAGAATCCCATGTGATTCTATCACAGCTAAAAGAGGTGCCATATAAATGTTAAAAAACAAAGGACTCAATATGGAACCCTGGGGCACTCCAGATGTAATGAGTTTTTTGCATGATAGGTGGGGTCCAAGGGACACAGTCTGAGACCTGTTTGATAAAAACGATGAAATCCAGGCAAGGGCTGTGTCAGTCACGCCAATCTCTCGCATTCGATTAATTAGGATGACATGCGAGATGGTGTCGAATGCTGCTGAGAGATCCAACAGGATGAGGACAGCCTGCTTGCCCTCATCCTGCAGGAACTTGATGGAATCAGCTAATTCGATCAGTGCTGTTTCAGTGGAGTGACCGGAGCGGAAGCCTGATTGCTGAGGGTGTAAGATGTTGTGGGCCTCTACAAAAGTTTTTAGCTCTTCATGCACTAAATGCTCCGTGACTTTGCCTAGGATAGGAAGGAGGGAGATGGGACGCATATTCGTCAAATCTGTTGGCGATTTATTCTGTTTTTTCAGTAGGGGTTTTACTGTAGCCATCTTCCATTCGGTAGGTACAAGTCCGGATTCAAGGGATTCATTGATGATAACGTTAATGTAGGGATTGACTGTGTCGATCAAGTGGTGAAGGATGATGGGGGGACAGGAATCGGTAGGCGCTCCTGATTTGCAGGCCCGAATTGCCTTGCTAGTCTGTTGCAGGGAGACAGATTTAAAAGCGGAAAAAAGGGGGTAGTTGACTGTTGCCTCTAAGGGGGTTGTCGGCGGAAGGGGAAAGTCTTTCTGAATATTAACTATTTTGTCGACAAAATAATCTGCAATTTGATTGCAGAGACTCTCTGAGGGAGGTATATCAGTGGTGAGGACTTTCGGGTGAGTGAAGGACTTGACTATGGTAAAAATAGTTTTTTGGTTTTGGTGTGCTTCCAGTATAAGCTTGGTGTAGTATTCCTTTTTGGCTATTTTTATGTCAGAGAGATATAATTTCCTCTGTTGGACATACCTTGTTCTTGAGACCGTATCATATGCTTGTCTCCAGAGTCTCTCTAGTCTCCGACAGAGAAGATGACTCTCTGCTAGGGTCTGGGTGTACCAGGGGGCATTTGGCTTTTTCTTCTTAGGGGCCTTTTCTCGATAGTTGTTGGGCTCAGAATTAGCCGCAACAATTTGGCTCATCCAGGTATGAAAGTTGCGGGAGTCGATTTCGACATCACCAGTTCCAATGGGGGGTGGGGGCACCGGTTGTGACTCTAGTTTAATTCGTTCGGCCACTTTCTTCCAATTTACTGAGAAGGAGGCTTGGGCATGCCTAGGGCTGGGGCGGGTAGTAAGAGGTGTCGTAATGTTAAAAGGAATGAAGTAATGGTCGGTCCAGATTTGGGGTAATGGGGGGGAAGTGGAAAGGGTTGAAAGATTGGTGCATATGCCATCAATAGTGTGGCCGGCACTGTGAGTGGCTGTATTGATGCGTTGGGAGAGTCCAAAGATATTCAGGGACTGTAGGAAGGAAATGGTGTGGGGGTCGACGAGTGAATCCATATGTAGGTTCATGTCGCCAATGAGCGTAAAGTTAGGGTATTGTAACATGAGTGCTCCAAGCGTCTCATCCAGGGAGTTCAGAAAGGAGGTGGGATTGCCAGGCGGGCGATATAGGAGCCCTCCTGATAGGGAGAATGATGCGTTAATTTTAATAGAGAAACCCATGCTTTCCGTGTCCTTAAGGTGACATAAGTCGAATGTGTGGCAGGGAAATGTTTCCTTAATGATAAGTGCTACCCCGCCACCTCGACCAGAAGGTCTATCCCTCCTGAAGATGGTGAAACCAGGAGGGAGGGCGATAGCCAAAACAGGGTTCGAGGAATCGTTGAGCCAACTTTCAGTTATGAACAGGGCGTCTAGTTCATAATTTGATATTAAGTCGTGCACGTCCTGGCAGTGGCAGGCTAGAGACCTGGCATTTACAAGACCTCCCTTGAAGTTGGTGGAGTAACATTTCGAGGGGCCAAGCATATCGGCTGCGTCGTTTATGGGCAGGGGGGGAGACCATTTACAACGAAGGCATACAAGGGGGCTAGACAGGGGGTCAATATGAGGGCAGTCAGAAAGGGGGGAAGCGAGTGGGGGGCGCAGGGACAGTAAATGATTTGGCTCGTACCTGATGATGGGTTTCAACTCGGTAGCGTGCCCAGCGCCCGGCGCGGTCCGGTCGCGGACGGGCGCAGACGGGCTTGGCTTAGGCGCGGCTTCGGCGCGCGACCGGCGCGCCCGCTGCGCCAGCCCGCTGCGCCGTCTGGGAGGATGACACATGATATAGGGAGGGGGGAGGGCTGGAGGCCGGCCCGACTTGAGCGCTGACCTCGCCCTCCTCACTCAAGATGGCGCCCACCGCCGAGTGATGCAGTTAAAAAGCGGCTGGGCTAAAAAGAGGAGGTACAGAGGGTGTAAGGAGTGTCAGAGTGCCTGATTTTTACAATTCCCATTAAAAACAATAGCCCCCAATGTAAGAACAGTTAAAAGCGGCAGTTGCATAAAATGATTAAAACGCTCCAATTTTCTGACAGCAAATAAAACAATCAAAGCGCCAAAAAAGATCGCGATTTATCTCCGCTCCTCAGCAGCTCGCAGCCCCAGTTCCCCTCACCAGGGAGAGCTTCTTATAACCGTCTTGTAACTAGACTTGCTCAATGTAAGACCAGAAAACTTCAGATCAATCAAGATGTCACCTAGATAGCTATTGATGGCCAGACCAAAGAGCTCAAACCCGGGCACTGGGTCTATGTCTATGGTGTTAGTTTGCCAGGAGGCTCGGAAGATAATGCCAACTCCGCCCCCGCGGCCTTTGGGTCTGGGAAGATGCAAAATATTGAAGTTGGGGGGACAAGCAGAAGCTAGTTCGACATCACCGTCGACGTGTGTCCAAGTCTCCGTGAGGAAAAGGACATCTAGATGGTGTGCTTCTATAAGGAGATTGATTTCAGTAGCGTGCTTAGGTAGAGATCTAACGTTCAGCAGGCCACCGGACACCATGCCCTTATAGGAGTAATCAAGTAGTGGGAATGCAGACTCTTCGAAGGTAAGTTTACCAGCCATATGTTTAATTGCACTCCTTATCTCTCCCACCGTAATCTCACTGCCCAGTGATCCCCCTGCTCCTTGGTCAAGCTCAGTAGAGCCACCTCCTCCAAATATTCCCGTGCAGCATCCGGGTCCTGAGTCAGCTGGCTACTGTACAGCCCAGTGTAGTACTCCAGGAACATGCCTGCGTGTGCACCACCTCCCCCGACGGGGCTGCAGAGCATTCAAAACACCTCAGCACAACTGATTCTTCATAGCTCCTTTAGGGACTGTGCCTCCGCCAGTCTGGACAAGATTCACTGGCTACCAATAAGGAAATGGGCAGTACTTAAATTACTCTGCCATACTTACAGGACTATCGCTATCTAATGTCTCTTACAGATATTTCGTTACACAAGTAGTAACTTGTGTGTTGACAGGTTTCGTTTCCTGGCGACACTGGCAACTCTTCCCAGTTCTGGGTATCGTAGGGGCGGCCTGTTCACTTTAGTTTCCAATGCCTTAGCGGGTAGGATAAGCTAAGCTTTTCTCAATTTGCTGTATTTTCAGATTATATGTTTGTCCTTCTCTGCCAGTCAGACAATTGTTCTCATAAATTTTTATCATACATTTTAATAGTAATGATGTTGAAATAGCTGATTCACCTAACTAGGTCTTAAGTACAGTACTTGAAAAATTGAAGGGTGACTGGCGAATCTTGGGGGGGGGGGGTGATTTTAATAGCAGGCTTTGCACTATCTCCAAGAACACTGTATGTGGTACATCGGGACATAAGAATGTGGATTACCTTCACTTTGAAGATAGTCCTTGTGGGGACGCCTTCCATAAGATTATGAGTAGGCTGGGCTTTTTATGTAGTCCATCAAATGAGGTACTGTAGGAGGCTGGCTTAGTATTTGGTGCACACTTATTTAAGTGATGAACTTTGCACTAATCGAGGCAACCCTTATGGTGGTTTTAGTGATCTTTGATAACCATAGAAAGCTGGAAATTCACAATGGAGGACTTCAGAAATGATGCAGCTGGAGAAGACTGTGCAAGAGTCCGGTGGGTTCCAAGGGTGGATTTTTGAAGTGAAGAACCTGCAAGCAGAAGGGACAGAGTATATGCCACTCGGAGTGACCAGGAAGCATGGAAGAGAAATGCCCAATAATGTCGGGCGGTTCAGAATTGTGGATGGGGACTTGCCGCTGCAGCTGTTAGGACCAAGCAATGCTGAGGAAGACCCGAAGCCGTGCACAAGCTACCCAATGTCGGAAGTCGGGAACCTGGAGGTCGGTATTCGGCAGCAGCACCAACAAGCCTTGACAGTTGCAACTGGTGTGGAGAACGAAGGAGGAGCAATGTTGGGACCAGCAAGGTCCAAGGGACTCAACACAAGCGCCAGAGTAAGAGAATTCCCCCTGCAAGCAGGGTAGCCCACTGGAGCAGAAGCATTTCACACGGCAAAGACATGAAGGATAGACCACTACAAAGAACCTCAAGAGGACCCACAGGCCAAAGGCACAGGAGTCGTAAGAGGACCTCGAGCAGCTCACCAAGAAGGAAGGCCCACAGTTCAGAAGATACGTGAGGATGCTGTACTTGGCAGGGAGAGACGCTGGAGGCTGGAGCGTCTTGTAGCCGGAAGATCGCTGGAGAGCATAGCCAATAAGCACTGGCAGCAGGAAGTCGACGCGGTGCACAGGGGTGTGGACCCAGCGGTTCTGACGAGAGATACTGGCCTCAAATTGCTGAGAGAAAACAGGTCAGGCCTTGAGGGAGTTGCTGAACCACCGCGTGTGTTGCTGAACCTTTCGAAGTCTGCAGGGCATCAGGAGTAGTAGACCGGTCAGCTTTGTTGTGGTGCCTGGAGATGCAGAGGAGTGACTCCCTCACTCCAAGGGAGATTACTTCGGGTTTCCTTGATGCCCACAGGTCTGCTGAAGATCTTGGAAGAAGCACAGACACAGATGATGAAGAAGTCTTGCAGAACAGCGAGACCAGGAGCAGCAGGAGTCTTCCTTGATGCAGCCTTGGTTCCAGGCGAAGACCAAGTGTCCAGACAATTGAAAACTAACGTGGTTTCAGGCTTGAGTCTTGTCCCACGACGAATCCAAGGATCCACCCACAGGTAAGCTCTTAAGTACCCTAGGGAAAGGGTTGGAATTACTTAGAGGTCCTTCCCAGAGGAGAGGCTGGATAGAGGGGAAAATTCTCCCATGTCCTTTGTCCAGTTTGATAGATTCAACCCAGATCTGTGACTGGGGGTGAGTGTCTGAAAAGTTTCAGCGCTCCGTCCATCATCTCGTTGAATTTGCTTTAAGTTGGCAGGGTATGCGCAGACGTGGGTCCCTTGCTCACTTTGCCATTAGATTCAAGCTAGCCTTGCTGTTGAGGGGTGTTACCCCAAAACCAGTCCCTGGATGCTTGTTTCCGGTCCAGGGAAGACCTGGATTTGCAGTTCGGGCTGGACTGTACCCAAGAGGCACAGGGTCAAGACTAATTTGCATATAGCTGGGTATGAGCTGGGGTGGCGAAGTGGACTAAAGAACGATGATGGATTCAACCCAGATCTGTGACTGGGGGTGAGTGTCTGAAAAGTTTCAGCGCTCTGTCCATCATCTCCTTGTGTTCACATATATTATGTAGTGATTTTGGCAGGGCACACAGGAGTGTCCCATGTCGTGTTTTCATATATGGTTTCTACCATGTCACTTAACCTGCAATAGCAGTCTGTATGCTGTTTGTAAGGGAGTCCCTTAGAGTGCCATAATATATGCTGCAGCCATTAGGGTCCCTCTTTAGTACCCATGCACTAGTTATCATGGGTACCATTTTACTACAGACATAATAGGTGCTAAAGTGTGTGCTAATTGTAACACAGTTGGACCATTTTACCTCGTTTGTTACAGAAAGGGCACTGGCGCCTGGTTAGCAGGGATCCAGTGCACATAAGTCGAAAATCATCAGTACTGTGGCAAAAAGTGTGTGTGACAGTGACAAAAAGGGGCGCTTTCCTACACTCATTACACAGGACATGTATTTGATGTCATTTTTACCAGCTCCTTACAGGTGAGGCCTTTGTCGCAGCTGACTTTGATCTGGTTTGGTGACTTCACTGTTTTATTCTTCCTCTGTGGTTGTGGTTCTCCAACTAGTTCCCTTAATGCCAACAGACCTGTATCAGGCCTTTGGTGTTCCAACATTAACTCCACCAGTCTTGCTGGAGCCCTCTGTGCTTCCCATTATGGCATCACTGTTAACACCAAAGCCCACTGTTTCTTTTGACAACTGCCTTGGTGAAGCCGTTAATCCTCTTGTCACTGTTAAACCTAGGCGATGTTTTGTAGTACACCATCTGCACCAGGAACTCAGAGCAACAGTCCAAGAAAGCGGAACACTACTGGTGTACGTCTTACAGTTCTGAGGCCAAATTAACCTAAAATGTGGCCAATAAAAATTACCAATGTCGCCGTCATTCCTTCAGCATTGCCTATTATTCTAGTAAAATTGATGCCACTGGTAATGTCACCCAAAGACATTTTCTCAATAGTTAAGGACTTAGTAAACCCTCTAGGCTGTAGTAAGAATATTTTACTCTTCTTTACCAGCGAAGGTACTTCACTTCAGGCTTACTTTCCCCTCAACCTCTAGATTAAGTTACTGTTTCCACATTAGTCCTTCAAAAACCTCTGCATAGTCCTGATGTCTCATAGTTTAAAACTCTTTCTGTGAACGAGGTGGATAAGCTTATGACCAGCATTAATTCAGAAGCCACTGCCCACCTCATACAGTCACTTTTGCCCCTACAACACTGCACCCCATTCTTACTGAAATCTGTAATCTCACCATCTTAACAGCCTTGGTTCCAGATATCTGGAAACACACCTCTAGTGTTCCTGTTTTTAAAAAGGCCTTCTGCAGACCCAAACATATTTTGCAATTTGATACAGATCTCTCGTTTTCCTTTTCTGTTGATAATTATAGAAAAGCCATCATCTCTCAAATCTTTCACTTTCTAGAAGAGAACAGCTTTCTAGACTCCACCCAATTTGGAGTCCATCCTCTCCACAGTACAAAGGCCATACTAGTTTCAGTATCGAACAACCTTAGGAAGCTCTTCGATCGAGGTCGCTCTGGTGTCTTGGCATTATTCGATTTCTCAGTGGCATTTGATATGGTCTGCATACGCCCCTTTTTAGGTTTTGCCTGCAAGTGTGCACGTAGTGCGCATGCGCTAAAAAACCTTATGAGTTCTATGTGGGATCGATGACCCGCCTCTGTCTCCCATTGGCTAGCTCCATAAATGGAGGCTAGCCATTGGGAGACAGAGGCTGTCAATCACGCTTTCCCCTGAAAAACGCGATTCGGGGGCGTTTCTCGGTCTTTTTTTAAGTCCCGCCCCTTTGTCCTGGGCCGCGCTGTGATTGGCTGCCGGCCCAGGACACCCCCGTGACGTCATTTCCCGGGCCGCGCTGTGATTGGCTGCCGGCCCGGGACACCCCCGTGACGTCATTTCCCGGCCGCGCCGTGACCTGACTTGTTTTTTACTGCGACGAATAAAGTTGAAAGCTGTGCTCTTAGCCGCTGCCTCTTCATCTGCATTTTCATGGCGTCATCTGTTTCTAGACACAAATCGCTCCCGAAGAGCGAGGATCTCGTTCTAATCGTCCCAAGGCTCGGTCCCTTCATCAGTAGTCAAAAGGAAATGTGCCCATTACAGTAACATCGAAATGTTCAGTCCCTTCCCATTGTGTTCTAATTAAGATGTGGCACTTAGAAATAATTACTTGAGCGTCGTCTAAATCAGCAAAAAGTAAATGCTCTTCGCTTTTCCGTTTATTTGATTCTAGCCACGCTGTACACATCCTGCATCTTGCTTGGTGTGTTTCTGAACAGCAGCGTGCCGATCTTCTTCGAGCTGTTTGTGGAAACCGTGTACCCATACCAGGAAGAATTACCTGTGGAGTGAAACCTTATTAAGCAATATTACTTACATTTCACCACACAGGTAAGCGTCAGAAAGCCAAATCTATTGAGTGGTTGTATTTTTCTACGGACCTCATTGCGGTCTACTGCAGCCTGTTGGGAAGTGTTCAGGTATGTGGAAAAGCACCCGTAACAGTGGTGAAGCAGTCCCTAAATATTTGGCCCTGACCTATTGAGATGCACGCACTGGGTCAATATCTGGAATGGGCACAAGCGGTGACGAATCCCTTTATTTATCCCGTTGCACTGCTGTTAGTGGGGGGCATGATGCGTGTCTTAGGTCTGTAGAGAGGGCTGCTGCAGCCCGTTCCCTCACTGGTCAAACTGTGCCTTTTTGTTGGTCCTGTGGTTTCACTTCCCCCCGTGCATGAGATCAGTGGCATCCCGTGTCCCTTGTAAACCTGCCTGCTGCTGGGATTGCCTCCTGTACAGCTGCCGGCTCCCGCATCCACCGCTCTGCCCCCTAAAGCTGCTGGGTGTACCACCCTTCTTCCCCATGGGAGCCTGCCTGCCCTTCGCAGCATCCATCTGTGGCCCTTGTGAAGTCTCCTGCACCCTCTTATCCCCCCATTCCTGCTGGTGAATACCCCCTATAAAGGTGCCTGCTGTCTGGGGCACCCCTCTGCCCACCTCACCATACCTGTAGTCACAGCTGTCTACCCACGGAAAACTGTCTGCTCTTGGTAGCAGTCCCTCCTTCTGACCGGTGCAAGTTACCTACACATTTGAGCCCCCCTTCTGCTCTACGTATCTGCCTGAGGAACACATGGCTATCTACAACCATTCCGCTGTGCAGCAGCTCAGACACACCCATCCAAGGAATGGATTATAGGTGGCCCCCGCTTTGGTGCTTTATTCATGGGACCTAGCTGGCACACAACATAAGAGGGGCTTATGAGAGGTGAGGTGACACTCCCACACACCCCAGACTGCGCCCATAAACTACACACCCATGACCCGTCCGACTTTACCCAACCCAATGCCACACGTTACTGTAGTGGAGCACTGCTGTGACACACAAACATTCACAAGCACATTTCTAGCACTGTGACAGAGGTGGGTCAGCAGCTAGCAAACTAACAGGGAAAAACGAGCTATGGGTCTGTCTAAACTCTACGAGCCTGTGCACAAGCCGAGCCCTGAAAGTATTTGGCAATCAGCATGCACATTATAAAACATCTTGCAAAAATACGAGAACCTTTCTTCACATTAAAAAAACAAGTGTATATGTTTAAATGCATAAGCGTTTCGTCACTGGACATCTGATCCGCACACTGCATCGACAGGCGTTTGTTAAAAGTTTTCATATTTAACCATTCCTGGCACCCTGACAATGCCATCGGTAAATTAAGGGGGAGTCATGTGTATGTGCTTAAATTCTTAGACAAAGCAGCATTCTAATCTATTAAATCAAACCCAATAATTTTTCGTACAGCCACATCTTACTCTTGCATATTTAAAGGTGTTCTCATATGTAATGATTCAAAAACGAGGTTCCGTAAAATAAAATACATGCCAAGGATCACACTTTTATAAAGTAGGAAAGCTGAACTTGATCGCAGATTTTCTAGTTCCTAAGTGCATAGTTTAATCCATAGAAGAGGTCTCTTTGTCTTACCCTTTTCGTATTGAAAGCTACTGGTTTGCACATACTTCTTGGCGCATTAAGGTAGGCGCTACATGAAAGTTCAGCTTGCTTTAGACTTGAGGGTCGAATTGGACCTTGAACTGAGCCAGATCAGTGCATCAGGCTCGACCTCTCAGTGGCTCACCCACCTGTACTGTGTACTACTATTTATCTGTTTTCAAAACCAACACATAAATACAAATGTTGTCATTTACAATGCCAATAGCTCTAACTTTTCCAAAGGCGAAACCATTGCATTGTAAATGCTTGTTTATAGTCTTTTCAGCTCTGAAGGGGATAGGTTAATTTCTTTCTTCTAGATCCCAATCTGTGGCATTGTCTTCTGACCAGTAGTTTTCCCTAGGGCAGAGGTTCTTACCCTTTTGACTTCCGTGGACCCCACTTGATCATTACTGGAAGTAGGCGGCCACGGCCAAAGTAATTTTTGTGATTTGAGCCGCAAAACAATGCACACAACATTATCAAACACATGATTAAATAGTTTACTTAATACACACACACATTTTCTTTCTCTAAATTGTGTAAATAAGAAGGTTGGGGCTTTTCTGAATTCAATTGATTCCACTCATAGTCCATCGTATATTCTGTTAGATGCTGTTGCACTGCTCCCACAAATCAATCTGAGGATACCAGCTTGATTTTTCGCCTCCAATTTCAAATTCTTTAACATTTACAGAATGTTTAACATTTTTAAATTTACATTTTGCTTCTTTATTTATACACACCTTATTGTCTGTTAATATTCTGTAGTTTTCTAAGCAGTCACGTACTCCCAGAGTAGGCATCACGGACCCCCAGGCGTCCCCGGACCATAGGTTAAGAAATGCTGCCCTAAGGCTTTTCTCTCACCATTAGTCTTTTTAACATATACATTGGTCCTCTAACTTCCCAGGTCACCAATGGACAGAGTCAGACTCCGCAGAACTGTGTGGTTTTATGAAAACAGTTGCTTCCTGGATGGGAAGCAATTGCTGAAAAGGAAATGGTGTTAAACCTGAGGCCCTCCTCTTTGGTCATCACCCCATCCTGTGGTCCAGACTCCTCTTAAATCTCCTTCCCACTTCTTCTATTTACAGTCTCAGGTCTTTACCGGCTGCCGATAGAGAAAGGTGCGCCATCCACCTACTTCAGGGGCTTAATCTAGTATGATATGCCCTCTCATACTGTTCGCTTGGGTTTCTCTAGGCTCTCATCCTATGTATCAGAAAGTCAAGCTCAGGAGAAAGAGCTTTTTCTTATCTCTCAGCTAAACTCTAACTCTGTCCTCTTGGACTTTAAGAACTCCTCTAATCACTTGGCCTTTCGCAATAAACTTAAAACCTGGCTCTTCTAAATTTGTTTCACTCAGTTTCTGCTATTTTCATTTTAAGCACCAGGGCACCCCTTGGGGTTACCACACACTATTCATAATAACATAACATAAAGAAAGCTGGGTAGGTTTCTATGTGCGATGGAGGTTGAGAAACTCTTGCATCTGTTGTGGTCATTCAGTCAGAAATCAGTTCTGGACCTATGCCTCCTCACCGGATGTCTGCTCATTTAATTGGTTAGAATGATTTTCCTTTATTTTCTTCTGTGCTGGTTCCACTTTCTTCTGCCTTCATGCCTTCTTGCACCATCTATATTGTCCTTCAATAGAAGCCACGGAGGAGGAAAGACCCTGCGTCTCCACAGAAGATTGTTCACATGAATATGGACTGTGCTGCTTCTGGAATGGTTCGTCTTATGAGAGCTCTTTTAACACCCCGGAGGCTGAGTGTTTCAGCGTTGAGTGCCTTGATGTCAAGTGAGAGCATTAAAAACCTGAGGGGAAAGTTTGGTGGTTTAGGGGCAAGAGGCAAGTACTAGACCTGGTTACACATGGAGTGAACAATGAGGCTGAAGGCTTTCCCGTATCAAACAAATTTGACACAGTTTTAAGGATTGCGAGTCTGGATGTTCAAAGGCACCACTTTCCTGCTGATCCTTTTATTACTTCTACTCCTACTGCAAGGGCCTCTAGAGAGCTGCCATGCATGCTTAGTAGCTAAACTGATGAGAGCTAACACCTAGGTAAAAATGGTTAAAAATACACTTACATCAATGAGCTTTAGGCTGTGTCTATCCACCTCCTTTCTTCCTCGATAAGCTGGTTCCTCTTTTATTGTGAAATTTATAGAGCGCACAGCTATCTCCAACGGAGGTGTCCAGGCGCTGGGTTGCAGATTCACAGTGAGGAACGTTAAAGGGGAAGCTAAAGAAGGTTAAAAAGCCAGGTTTAAATGGTTGGGCTCAGGCATTAAAAATATTGAAGTGAACATCAGAGAGTTAGTTACACTACTTTTGTCCCTGATGTATATTAATGGTAAGAAAACCGGGTTAACTGGCCAGCCTACAGGTTCCTATTCTGTTTTGTAACTTTTTAACATATATTCAACCTTTTGTATGCTACTGAAGTGCTTTGCTAATAGAATTTGGGCCTGTCAGAGGATTCAATTTAAGGTGCTCTATCAGAGGATACTAATCCTAGGAGAGTCACAGAGGCGTAAGTCTTTCCTTTCTGGCAGTGTCTGCACTCAGACTGCAGCCAGCTGTCTCTTACTGATGGATGCATTTATGTTTGGAGATCACAAACTGAAGAGAGAGATGAGACTTGCAGTTGGGGATGATAGTTACTATCCCTATCATTTCTGGGGATAGTGTGATTTCTGGTAGAGTATGGGTGAGATTTTAAAGATGACTGCTCTTCAGGAGGCTGCAGGCCCCACCTTGGCTCGCTCAAAACTTAAGCTGGTGTGAGGTTCATAAACCGAGTGTGGGGCCTCACTCTAGGTAGTTGTTGCAGTGAAGCCTCCATATTCTGGCTCAATAAGGGCTTGGGCTTGCAGAGGGATGCAGCACAATGTGGTGTCTATGAGGGAGGAAGGACAGAGTATGCAGCCCACTTGACGTTTGCAACTACGATTTAAGAATCAATGGATGCCAGGGGAGAGTAAGTTCATTTCTTGTGTGTGAGAAAATGAGTGCAGAGTGGTGTACTGTGTCCTTGTTGTGGAAAATATCATGGCAGGTATCCCTGAAGGAGGTAGCCCAAGAACATTTTAAATCATGCGTAGGTAAAATGGATGTGCAGATGAGTGACTTAGTGAATAGGTAAGAAAAAGTTGGTAGGAATACCTCAGTACAAACCAGCATTTCACGCCAAAGACTACCACAACTTATCTGTTACTCCCTTCCTGAAATACACAGAGAGGTAAAATAAAACATGAACACATATCCACAAAAAGAATATTCATTTGTGCTGGGAAATCACTTAGTGCATCCTTATGCTGTGGTCATTAGATGTTTGTAAGGCTGAGTGTGAATTCTTGACTTGGGCATTGTATCCAAATCATTATTAATGACCAAAAGCAAGTCTGATATATGCTTCTACCTGCTGATTGCTCCTCTCATGGATCTCCTTCTGGTACCATACTAGATCTGTAAAGCTGATATAACTCTCCTGTGCATATAGGTAGCCCCTCAGCTTTAACTGTGCTCTGGTATCCACATGGGGCAGAACATCATGGGGCAGTATAAGTCCCGACACATCGACCCTGACGTTAGTTACTTTTCTCCACACACTTCTACATGGATCCTAGGAGTGCTTCTTGCTTAAGTTTTTTAAAATAGTTTTCCCCAATGTTGTGAGGCGTTAAATGGTGCCATTATTGTGTTACCATAGCAAACACAAGAAGATGATGGACGGAGCGCTGAAAAATTTCAGGCACTCACCTCCCAGTCACAGATATGGGTTGAATCCATCATTGTTCTTCTCACCAAGCCATCCCAGTTTGAACCCTGCCATATGGAAATCAGTCTCGACACTGTTCCTCATGCGAACAGTCCCGCCCGAACTGCCAGGCCAGGTCCTCATCAGCCAGGCTAGCTTGAATCCAGCGGCAAAGTGAGCAAGGGGCCCACATCTGGGCATACCCTGCCAACTTAGGGCGATCAAAGCAAACACAAGATGATGGGTGCGCTGAAACTTTTCAGGCACTAACCCCATATCACAGATCTTGGTTGAATCCATTATCGTTCTTCTGCTCACTAAGCCACCCCAGTTCGGGGAGCTGGGTCAAAACTGATTTGCATATGGCTGGGTCTAAATTGGAACGGCATGGTGTGCAAGTAGGCAATAGATTTATGCCAAGATCTCTGTACTGTTGGTGAATGTTTGAGATTGTTTCAGGATTCCACCCATCAGGTGTTCTTTTGCATTTGTCGTCCTAAGAGGTAAGGGTCCTCAGACGTGGGTCCTGTGCTCACGTTGCCACTGGAGTCGAGCTAGCCTGGCTGATATGGGGTGATACCTTGTTACCGGCCGCAGGATGCTTGTTTCCGGTTCAGGGAGGACCTGGCCTGGCAGTTTGAGCTGTACTGTTCCCATGGGGAGGAGGGTCAAGATTGATTTGCATATGGCTGGGTTTAAACTGGATTGGCATGTTGTGCAAAAAACTATGGATTTAGGCCCAGATCTCTTTATTGGGGGTGAATGTTTGACATTGTTTCAGCATTCCGTCCATCAGTTGTTCTTTTTGCAATTATTGTGTTGGGCATATGTCGGTCTTGAATCCGCATAATTTCTGCTTATGGCCCCTGGCCCCAAGCATGACTTCAAGCATTGTGATTGCATGCATGCCAGAGCCATGAAAGAGTGGGAGGCTAAGCTTTTTATGGCACAGGCTTGGAAGAATGCCAAGGCAAGCAATGCCTTTTCAGTTCCAGATCGGAGTCCAGCTTACCTTCTGGCTGATTTCTGAAACTGGCCACTTCTAGGGAAAGCAAGAAGTCTTTCAAGAAGACACCAAGAGACGTAGGAGGGACCCTTCAGCCACCCTCTGGCTTTGTGATGCCTCTCCTAATCAAAGGGTAGATCTTAGAGTCAGCAGCTTCATTCCCTGACCCCAGCCTTGACTTGTAGAGCCAAACTTGGTGGAGATTCCACCAGGTTCCACCTCAGCCCCAACTGGCACAGGATCTCTGGTCCACTTCCGAATTTTCTGGTCCCTCGCATTCTATAATAAAACAAAACATAAAACGTTGGTCTGCTCTTGTGCACCTAAGAAACTTTTTGGGGGCTCTGACCGAGTGCCAGCTGGCAGCTCTAACCCCAGCGTCAGTCACTCTGCTGTAACACCTCATGAAACCATTCTGTCACCAACCAAACCACTTACTAAGCCATAGGCTTTGCAGATTGCTCGGCCACCATAATCTCCAATGCTACCAGCACAGACAATATGATGAATTTTATAAAGACTAAGGCTATCCTGGTCCCGTTTTGATGCATGGAACAGTTCCTAACAATCCCTTGCCTCAGGATGAAAATATTTTCAGGCTTGGTGAGCTGTTTGGCCATGATTCATATCCCATTCAGATGTTCAACATTCTGTACATTGATGACGATTACTGTAGCGAGGCAGGTCACCTGCTGCTGCTTTTGAGCAGGGATGTTGGTGGGTCTTTGACCCATCAAATACCAGTAGCGTGGGCTGTCCTTGGGAACTTCCATGGAGAAAGTCTCCTAAGACATGGCAATCCTGTGCAAACCCACAGAAGTCGTTGAATTACCCTGGCATGTGGAGGAGAACAAGGGTAACTTCCTCAGAAAAAGTCTACAACCAGCATCCTCTGAAGTCAACCCTTTGGTGCCAATCAATGAGACATTGATGTATCCTATTCTAGTCATGTGGATCAAACCAGCTTCTGTGAATTCTGTTAGGACAGGTTGCTTGTCACATAGAGGCCTCAAGTTTCTGACTACTTACTTCACCCCAGAAAATCTTTTGGTACAAGCTTCTCCTTTCTCTAAACAGAACCCTGATTATTTTCCCACTACTCTAGCGATGGGAGAGTTGAGGCGGATTGTGGCTATGTGGAAAAGGGTTATGTTGAAGAAGGTCTTCTCGTTGGGAAATCGTGCTCTTTGCTCCACAAACACAACTTTCCATTTGACCCATTATACACACTTCCTGTGGGAGATGACTTCGATGGGCATTCCAAAACTTCCCGAACCCCTTTGTGACCATTTTATAGATGAGCAGGATGATGCATAGCAAATCCTTCACTCTGACCGAGAGACAGTGGGTTCTGTGGTGCAGTCCATAGGATCTTAGATTGTCATCTGGCACCACACGTGGATGTGTTCCGCTGGGTTTTTGGGCAGTGTCCAGATACATTTTATGAACATGTAACTTGATAACTTTTTTGTTGTTGAAAAGGCTGATTTAGCCCTGGAGTGTTTCAAGTGAGTCAAGCAACTGCCCGTTCCATGGGCGCTGGCCGCCCCTTAATTCCAGTTTTACCAATAGTACCATGTTATGTCGATTTGTATAGCACAATAATCACCCAAGAGGGTATCCAGGCTCTTGGGCAGATGTGTAGGTGTGTGGTCCCAAGGTGCTTATATGAAGAGCCAGGTCGTCCGCTTCCTTCAGAACTCAATAAGTGAGTATAAACGTAATAATAAACAAGCATTTGCAATGCAATAGGTCTCGCATTAGGAAAGTTTAAGCTATTGATATTGTAAATGACACATTTTGTATTTGTGTTGGTTTGGAAAATAACGAAAGTAATAGCTTTGTCATTTACAAAGACAAAACTTTTAACTTTCGCAAATGTGACACCTATAGCATTTGTAATGCAATATGTGTTGTATTTATTTGACTTAGATGTGTTGATATTACAAATAACAATTGCTTTTAATTTTTTTAAATAATTAATACTTAAATAAAAGTTATTGTAATTTATAATGGCAATAGCTTAAACTTTTGTAAATAACTTGTGTGAAGATTATGTACAGTGTATTTCATTGTGACGAAAATCCAAGAACAGAAGTGAAATATGAACATCTTTTTGTGACATTTGTAATAAAGCTTAAAACATTGAGAGAACATATTTGAACCAGTTGTTGTTGAACTGTTGCACAGATTGATGCTGTGGAGGCGTTGAGTGATGCTTTGGCGTTCAGTGATGCCGTGGTAGCGCATAGTGATGTTGTGGTGCCCCTGAGTGATGCTGTGGTGGTGCTGAGTGATGCTGGGTGATGCAATAGATAGTGTAATTATGTGGCGTGTAACTATGTGGCACTGAGTGGTATTTGGAGTGTATGTTGCGTTGAGCGCAGTGTAAATATGTAGCATATACTTATGTGGCACTGAGTGGTATTTGGAGTGTATGTTTCATTGAGTGCAGTGTAATTATGTGGCATGTAATGTGGTACTGAGTGGTATTTGGAGTGTATGTTGCTTTGAGCGCAGTGTAATTATGTAGCATATAATTATGTGACACTGAGTGGTATTGTGTGGAGTGTATGTTTTATTCAGTAGAGTGTAATTGTGTGACGTGTAATTATCTGGCATTGAGTGGTATTGTTTGGAGTGTATGTTGCATTGAGTGCATTGTAACTATGTGGCATATAATTATGTGGCACTAAGTGGTATTGTGTGGAGTGTGTTGCATTCAGTCGAGTGTAATTATGTGGCACTGAGTGGTTTTTGGAGTGTATGTTGCAGTGAGTGCAGTGTAATTATGTGGCATGTAACTATGTGGCACTGAGTGGTATTTGGAGTGTATGTTGCATTGAGTGTAGTCTAATTGTGTGGCGTGTAATTATGTGGCACTGAGTGGTATTGTTTGGATTGTGTGTTGCATTCAGTCGAGTGTAATTATGTGGCACTATGTGGTTTTTGGAGTGTATGTTGCAGTGAGTGCAGTGTAATTATGTGGCATGTAACTATGTGGCACTGAGTGGTATTTGGAGTGTATGTTGCATTGAGGGCAGTGTAATTATGTGGCACTGAGTGGTATTGTGTGGAGTGTGTATTGCATTCAGTAGAGTGTAATTATGTGGCATGTAATTATGTGGTACCGAGTGGTATTTGGAATGTATGTTGCATTGAGTGCAGTGTAATTATGTGGCGTGTAATTATGTGGCGCTGAGTTGTATTTGGAGTGTATGTTGCATTGAGTGCAGTGTAATTATGTGGCGTGTAACTATGTGGCACTGAGTGGTATTTGGAGTGTATGTTGCATTGTAATTAGCATATTATTTTGTGGCACTGAGTGGTATTGTGTGGAGTGTGTGTTGCATTGAGTGCAGTGTAATTATGTGGTGTATAATTATGTGGCACTGAGTGGTATTGTGTGGAGTGTATGTTGTATTCAGTTGAGTGTAATTGTGTGTGAGGGCGCAGTGTGTGTGGCCTAAAGTAGTGTGAGGGCGCAGTGTGTGTGTGGCCTAAAGTAGTGTGAGGGCACAGTGTGTGTGTCCTAAAGTAGTGTGAGGGCGCAGTGTGTGTGTGGACCAAAGTAGTGTCACGCATACACACGTTCAAATACACATACACTGGTGAAGGCTCGCAGACACACAGAAACAATATGTACATGCTCTCAGACATACACATCAGGTGAAACTTCCCCGAGGCAGTTCTTGACATGTCCTTGTGTGTGAGGTTTTGTTGGTGTTTGGTTGCACCTAGTTCCGGTATGTAGTTGTAGGAGAACAGTGTACAGAATAGGGGCGTTGGGGCAGAATGAAGAGGCAGGACAAAATGGACAGGGTGAAAGTGAAGAGAGGACAAAGAAGGGAGAATGGATTGAGATGCAGATAGAGAACAGAATAAGGAGGGGGAAAAGAAGGAGAGAAGTAATCTGAATAGGTAGTGGGGAAGAATAAGAATAAGAGAAAGAGATAGGATGGGTGGAGGAGATTCAATAGAAAACCCGGAAGAACAAAGAGGGCAGAGTTAGGGGAGAAGGCAACAATGAAACAGAAGAGGACAGGAAGCGTAACCGAATGACAGGATGTGTTACTTCTAGCACTATTGAGAGTAAAATTATCGTTTGGTATTACGAGCTCAAAGGATACTAAAACTCAAATTATTCCTATTGCGATTTCCAAGATATGTTTCTATCTATCTTTTTTTATTTTTTAGAATAATAAATAAGACTGCAGTTCACTAGGGAATGTTGATTTTCTTGGAAGCCAGTCAAGCGGCTGGAAAGCGACAAAAAAATGGTAGGAAAAGAGTAGTGGGGAAGATGTGTTGTGGCTGCCTGCTGTCCATATGGCGTCGCTGGTATTTCCTGTGAAGCTTTGTGACAGCGACTTGTTAATTTATGTTAGTAGGAGCGCCCGAGCGGATTCCTGTGACGTGTTTGAAGTCTGATGCTGGCTGCAAGCAAACCAGCATGAGTGCGGAGAGAGGCTCGGAGGCTGCAAACGGTGTGCTATGTGCACACGCAAATGCACTGTAGGCAATCCACCTTTGGGAGCATTTCTGAGAGCCCCTACTTAATATCTCGCCCAAAGTATTGCTAAAGTAATGCCTTAGACGAGACCTAAAAATGATAATAAATTTAGAGCATTGCCCTTACAGTGGCACCAGCCACCACAACCGGACTAAGACATTCCATTGCTAATAAGAAGATGCAGCATCTCAAGAGGATGTTATTGGTCCTCCAGCAAAACCAGTTAAAACCATCCCTGAGGCACCACATGTGGCTTGTTGAAGGGAGGGACTCCTACCTCATGATACTCTGGCAGTCCATCACTGTGGACCTCCAGATTGTCGAACAAGTCTTTGCCCTTCCCTTAAAAGACTTGCCTTTTCCCAGCCCCATTACCTCTGCCATCTCGCTTACATCCTCCATCAGGAGGTTCTGTTTTGTTGCTAAGCAAATGTGCCATTAAGATGGGTCCAGATAATGGAATAGTACAGGAATGCTAATCTTGTTATTTTCTTGTTCCTGAGAAAGATGGTGGGCTATTCCATTCATGACCTGAATATTTTAGTCAACCTCCCAAAGTTGCACCACCAACTTTTCCAGTGTCTTCTATTCATCGGGGAGGAGCACGACGAGTCTTCCTCAAGGCCTTACCACCAGGTTTAGGAATATTTACGCTATGATTCTGATGTTTTGGTTCTGGGCAAAAAAATGCATTCTGTGAGTGCCCCATACTCGTTGGCACTCGCCTGCATTCCAGTGATCCCTCTGTTTTCTGCAGGCCCAGCACTGGAGAGTGCTGACAGACCGCATTTAAATTTCTCCAGGAGCAGTTCAAGACCTGTAGTGGTGGATGATGGACGAATACCTCACATGCAGAGGATCCTTGTCCTCCTCTATCAGTGGTCACCGTGGTGACTGATGTATCTTCCCTTACTTGGGCCAGTGATCTTGATGTCCTAGACATCAGAGGTCTCTGGGTGTCCCTCAGAGTAGCAGTCTTAACCTGCCTTAGCTCCGGGCGAACCATCTGACTGTTCGGGTCCTTTGTTAGTCTAAGAAGGAGGAAGAGGGAAGTGATACAGGGTTCACTCACCTTCCCAAACATCCACCCATTCAAAAACAACAGGAGGGAACCCCTGCCGGGATTAGTTTATCTCTTTGTACCCACTCAAGAGGATTGTCCTATGGTGTTAAAAGACTGTTATCTCCTTGGATTCCATGTAGCATGCTTCATCATAGAGTCCTCGTCCAGATACCTAGTGTATTTGGACGTGCTCCACCTTGGTAGCCATGGGAACTCTTTGGGTATTGGGTGGGATCCTAGATTTCAACTAGTCTGGGGTTTTCTAAGGGTTCATTTTATTTTCGTAGGGCACCCTGATGGGGTTAAAGTAGCCTGGGATACACTAGGGAAATTCTTATCTTCTGCATCCCTGGGGCTACGTGTTTTAGCCATCACACAAATGCCTCACTGGGCTAATTGGCTTTCGTCAGGACCTCACAAGGATCCCGTTAGTATCATATTTGTGTGCATACAGTTGTGAATCTTTCATTCACCATACATATCATATCGGCCCATTTTGTCCTGATGTTTGCATTTCTCTGTTGATGTGAGAGGCAGAGATAATCTAATTAATCAAGCACAACATCATTACATAGATCTGTGTCTATCCTTATACATGTCTCCAGGTGATCACTGTGATAATTTCATATCAAGCAGGGCCAGTGAGTAAGTAGTACAAAGTGTAAGTTTCCTTTTCCAGTATTGGGGTGTCTTTCATAGATTCACATGCCTGAATCATTCCCTGTCGTCGGAGTAGGAGTCCCACGGTACATAAAAAAGCAATAACATGCACATAATAACCAAAAAACCTTGGTAATAAACAACCAGGAAGTAAAGAAGCCCTAAGCTACAAGAGCAAAAACTTCCACACTCATGACTAACATAGTCATTTTGTACAGTCCAAACTGCAGCCAATCAGGCGACAGCACCCACCAGAATGTTCTCCCCAGAGGCTCAGGCTCTCAGATTTTCTACCGCACGTCGTGTGAAGAGAGTCTCCCTGCTCCGTACTTCCTTTTTTTGACTGGATTTCTTCATCTAAGATGTCATCTACTAAAACATCTCTCTTCGGGCCTTGTGAATGAATATTGTGGGAAGCTCCGGCTTTTTAAAGAAAATCCCCACAAAAAGTGCATCTACTGCCTTTATGCTGATCATGAGGTGAGAGAGTGTAAGATCTGCACTGCAGGACCTTCCCTCAAAAGACCCTCAGAGACCGGAAGGACACCTTCTGTGGCTACAGAAGATTAAAGACCGGGACAATCCTTTATCTGAGGTGGGAAGTGTGGCTTCAGGGTCATCTGTATCCTCCAGAAAGAGGATGGCTGAGGAAAATCTATCTTCCACTGGGGCTAAGGTGTTGAGGAAAGTTCAGCCCTCCAAGGGCTCTGGCTTGCCTTCTGCAAAAAAGGCTTCTCCACCTTCTGGATCATCATATGTATCGCCCCTAAAAAGACTGGAAAGTCTTTGGCTTCTAAGAGGCTTCCTGAGAAGGTTTTTCCTCCAGAAGAAGAAGACTACACCGTCGACAGAGTCGTCGTCGGCTCCCTCGTCGCCGATTATCATCGTCGACCCTACTTCGACTACAGTCACCTTCTCATCACCTAAGTCTAAGATGATAATGTCGTCAGCCTCTTCCCCGTCGACGCTGGTCTCTGTTGTGATAATACCTATTTCGTCGACGAAGATAAAGCCTTCCGTTGGCGACGAAGGGAGGTAAGATTCCGTCGACAAGTGCTCCGTCGACGAAGACTGGCTCGACGTCGACGACCCCACCATCGACGAAGACTACCTCGTCGACGAATACTGGCTCGACGTCGACAACCCCACGTCGATGAAGACTGCCTCGTCGTCGACAGCTTCATCGTCGACGAAAAATGCCTTGTCGACGAAGACATGGTCGACGAAGGATGCCTCGTCGTCGAAAACATCGTCCACAAAGATTACACCATCAATTAAGTTGAATGTCTCGTCGACACCATCTCCGGCGCAGTCGATGACAAAACCGTCGACGCCACTATTATCAACGTGTACTGAACTACAAGTATGGTCTTCCACACCATCTACGGCCTCTTTTGCCCAACCGATTACAACGCCTTCTCTGCTTGAGAGACGTGGCTCGTCATTACAAGCTCTATCACCACTTAAATTGCCTGACCAATTGCTGGATTCTGATGATGTTGAGGAGCAAACTGATATAGACGACAGGTTCCGCACTGTACGCGTCCGTCTGAATTGCTTATTAAATATCAAGACGAAGAACAGTTCTCTGAATCTGTGGATCAAGCTCCTGCCACTGTGCCCTCAGCACAAATGCCTTTGGCTCTTCCTAATAATTTGCAGTACATGTTAGACGATTACTATCGTCGTTTCCCTCCAACGGAGTCGGCGGGATCTCTCCCATCTACTCTGATGCCTCAGGCCTCTGCATCCTCTTGGAAATCTCCAAGACCACCTTCTCCAGCACCATCCCATCATTCTCAAGAAGCAAAAACCACGGATGAGGATAGATAGGAAGGAGAGGTGGATGACAATTCTAGTCTGTCGGAGTGGGATGAATACCAAATTCAGACGCCGTCACCTTCTGCTCCAGCTGCGGCTAACTCGCCTCCAGTAGACATCGGAGGCTTCAATCTCCTGATGGTGAGAGCTACTAAAAGATTCCTAACCCCAATGGAAACAAAGAAAGATGACTGCTTTCTGTATGATTTTAAAGATCAACCGCGAAGGCAAGTCAAAACTATTCCCATCATTGACTTCATATGGAAGGAAGGTTTAAATATTATGGCGACACCAATTCCCTTCCTGCTGTATTGCCCCGGTTAGACAAGAAGTACAAGGCACCGGACAACTCTCCTGCATGCCTAATAGGACAACCTAAGGCTGATTCGATCGTCGCTCAAGCGGCTCAAAGACTGGCCAGGAACCTCTCTTCACCTGATAGAGATGGCAGACATTTGGATTCCATCGGGAAAAAGGTGTCCACGATGGCAGCAACAACTGTACGAGCCGCAAACTCTCTAGCGATATGAGGGAGATACGACAGGCAAATGTGGTCCGACATCTCCCCCTATGTTGAGAAGTTATCAGAACCTGCGAGATCTGAGGCAAGGCAGATATTGCGAGAGGGTGAACTTGCTTCAGCAGAAATGATCGACGCAGCAGTAGACGCGGCGTCTACAGGTTTCAGACAGCTAGCGGGTGCGGCTGTGTTGAGAAGACAGGGATGGCTAAAGTCCACATCGTTTCGCCAAGAGGTCCAGACCAAAATAGTTGACATGCCTTTTGATGGTGAGTTTCTTTTTGGCCAGCATGTTGACAAGGCCCTAGAGGCTATCAAGAAGGACACTGAGACGGCAAGATTTTTGGGTAGCCTTCAGTTTCGCAAGTCGTCCTTTCGAGGGGCTAAAGGGCGTGGCTTATTTTCCAACAGAGGAAACTACAATCAGCAGAAGTCATATCAACTTCTCAAACCAACCAGAGATATCAGCCCTACATACAACAATCTTACGGACAGCGGGGTAACTGCTACATTCAGTCCAGAAGGAAGTCCTCCTATCGTGGAAGAGATTCCAGTAAAAAACAGTGAGACATGCCACCTGCCACCATCTCTACCCTCCCCCCCCCCCCAGTCAAAAGTTGGAGGAAAAATATCCCGATTCTACTCGAACTGGGCCGCAATTACTACAGAAAAGTGGGTCCTGGATATAGTGGCCAGAGGACACAATTTAGAATTCATCAAGATTCCAACAAATTCTCCTCCCAAGGGCCCACCTCCAGCTCATATCAAGGAGCTGTTCACCCAAATACAATCGATGATACAGAAGGGAGCGATCGAAAAAGCTCCTTATTTGCAAAAGGGAACAGGTTTTACTCAAGATTTTTCCTCATAAGGAAAATATCGGGGGAATGGCGCCCCATCCTCGACCTGCGCGCCCTCAACAAATACTTAAAGAAGTTCTCCTTCCGAATAATTAACACTTCAAGAAATCCTCCAGCTTCTTTCAATGGGGAATCACATGGCCACCCTCAACCTTCAAGACGCTTATTTTCATGTGCCGATCCTCCCCAGACACAGAAAATTCTTACGATTCAGAGTGGCTGGCAGGGATTTTCAGTTCAAAGTTTTCCCCTTTGGACTTCGTTCAGCGCCCCGTGTTTTCACGAAAGTTATAGCTACGGTGGCAGCACTTCTCCGCTTAGAGGGCATTCAAATCTTCCCATACTTGTCAAAGCCAGTTCTTTTGCAACAGCAAGCGCACACTTTCAAAGATGCCTGTCTCTATTCATTCTCTGGGTCTCTCCATCAACTTCAAAAAATCCCATCTCATTCCGTGTCAAAGAAAGTCATTCTTGGGAGCCACACTGAATACCCACCTCACTCGGCCTTTCGTCTCAAAAGAAAGACAACACAAAATCTACAAGATGGCTCGCCTATTGCAAGAAAAAGAGTACGTTTCAGTTCGAATGTTCAAATCTTTCCTAGGGATGATCTCATCCTGCATCCCTCTAATACCGAACTGTCATCTCAAAATGAGACCTTCACAAGAGGAACTCAACCTCCAATGGTTGCAGGTTTGGGGGTCGTTCGACAACATCATTCATAATAACTCCTCGTATGAGAGAAGTCTTTCTCTGGTGGACTCAGATAAAGAATCTACAAGACGGATGTACATTCCTGGTGGTAGTACCAAATGTTACCATCACCACAGATGCTTCTCTCGAGGGATGGGGAGCACACCTTCAGGGAATGACTGTCAACGGAAAGTGGAATGTGCAACAAAGGAAGTGGCACATCAACCTCCTGGAGCTATGAGCCATATTCTTGGCCTTGAAATCCTTTCGAACAGTCATCCAGTGGTCCTCTGTACTAATTCGGACAGACAATACAACGAGTATGCATTACTAAAACAAGGCGGTACAAAGTCGGCCATTCTCTCTGTTGTAATGTGCTTATTGCCATTTCATGTCTCTCCTCTTTGGTTCTCTCTCTGCCTGCTCAGCCTGCTATGATGTCACGTGGAATGTTGGGGTTGCCTTGTATGTTGAGAGTTGCAGTTGGTGAGATGGGCTGAGCAGAGTGGACCTTGCTCCTGGTGGGGCTTTACCAGAGACTACCTGATTTACTAAGGATCTTCTTGTAACTGTATACCTGCTGATTATGCTTATTGCCATTTCATGTCTCTCCTCTTTGGTTCTCTCTCTGCCTGCTCAGCCTGCTATGATGTCACGTGGAATGTTGGGGTTGCCTTGTATGTTGAGAGTTGCAGTTGGTGAGATGGGCTGAGCAGAGTGGACCTTGCTCCTGGTGGGGCTTTACCAGAGACTACCTGATTTACTAAGGATCTTCTTGTAACTGTATACCTGCTGATTACTACGTGAATAAATCTACTTATACCTTCTACAAGAGATGTCTGCGCTATTACTTCGTTTTAACACTCTCCCAGCAAGCCCAGGAGATTTGGGACTGGGCTCTACGTCACAAGATCAATCTTTTAGCGGTCCATGTTCCAGGGATTTCCAATGTCCTAGCGGATTCTCTCTGCCAATCTGCAATATCAAATCACGAATGGGAGATCCAACAACCGGCGTTGGACCGTGTCTTTCGGGAGTGGGGTCACCCCGATCTGGACCTGTTTGCAACAAATCGCAACTGCAAATGCCCACACTTTGCAAGCTGGCTTCCCCACAAGGACTCATGCGTGGATGCGCTTTCTATGAACTGGTCTCAGATATATGCACATGCCTTTCCTCCGATTCCATTGGTTCCCAGAGTCATCCGCAAAATGAAAATACAGCTGTGTCGCCTCATCCTCATTGCTCCCAGATGGCCTCGCCAGTACTGGTTCACTGAACTTCTCCTCCTTTCGGAGTGCAATCCCATTCAGTTTCCACCAATACCGAACCTTCTGACCATTCAGGGGGGTCAAATCTGTCACCCGGATCCAGCCTCCTTGAGATTAGCAGCTTGGCTCCTCAACACCTTGAGTTCGCACACTTAGATAGCCTGGGAATTGCCAAGAGGTTTTAGCCAATGCTAGAGCACCTGCCACGATTAAGACATACAAACTCAAATGGAAGAGATTCTGCGCCTGGTGTCACTCTACCAATTTACATCCAATTCATACCAAGCCAGAACAGATCTTACCGTTCTTTCTTCATTTGGCTAGATCGGGTTTATCTCATTCCACATTGAAAGTATTCTTAGTAGCTCTATCGAGGTTCCGTCAGGATGGCTCTAACTCTCTCTATTCTACTAGAGTTATTCAGCAATTTTTTAAAGGACTATTTCAAATGTTTCCTCCTATTCAGCGTCCGCCTCCATCCTGGCATTTGAATGTGGTACTCGCTTAGCTCATGCGTCACTCCTTTGAACCTATTCATAAGGTGGATTTTAAGTTCCTTTCTTGGAAGGTATCTCTGCTTTTGTCGCTGACATCAGCAAGAAGGGTCAGCGACATTCAAGCATTCACAATTAAGTCACCTTTTCTACAATTCACGTCAAATTCAGTGGTGCTTCGTACCAATCCAAGCTTCGTGCCTAAGGTTCCTACAGATTTTCACCTTAATGAACCTGTAATTATGAAGACATTTTTTCCAAATCCTCAAACAGTGACAGAAAGAGCTTTGCATTCCCTTGACATCAGGAGATGTCTCAAGTTCTATCTTCAGCGAACTGCAACAATTTGAAAAACAGATCAGCTGTTTGTAGCACATGGAAGGCTACGTAAAGGTTACGCTGTATCCAAACAGACTATAGCTCGTTGGATGTCCTCAACGATTAGTCTGTGTCATCAACAGGCGGGAAGGCCTCTACGCTCCATGCTAAGAGTACATTCTAGAAGAGCGGTCTCCTCATCCACAGCTGTCTTTGCTGGTGTGCCTCTTCATCAGATCTGCAGAACAGCAACCTGGTCCAGCGGGCACACTTATACCAAACATTACTGTTTGGACACAGCAAGTGATGCAGATACGTCAGTAGGACGAGCAGTTCTCCGCAATCTTTTTTAATAAGGTGAGCCTCTGTTCTCCCTCCTCCACTATGCTCTTTTTAGAAGCTTATTCTTACATTGTTGTTATGTCTTACCCAGTATGCATTTGTAAGCACTATTGTATTTACATATGTTTAAGATTCTGCTCATACTGCATTGAGATGCATGTTTACATATATACTGTGATACAAGGACCGTCTAATGAGCATTATGGTTTGTTCTGCTATCTACTCTGATTCCGGCATGTGAATCTATGAAAGACACCCCAATACTAGAGAAGAACAATAGTTACTTACCTGTAATCTGTGGTTCTCCAGTATAGGTGTCTTTCATAGATTCACATGCAACCCGCCCACAGCCCCGCAGAGGCTCATAGGCTATGATGTTGAGCTTCACTCCTGTGCGAGAAAATCTGAGAGCCTGAGCCTCTGGGGAGAACATTCTGGTGGGTGCTGTCACCTGATTGGCTGTAGTTTGGACTATACAAAATGACTATGATAGTCATGTGTGGAAGTTTTTGCTCTTGTAGCTTAGGGCTAGTTTACTTCCTGGTTGTTTATTACCAAGGTTTTTTTGGTTATTATGTGCATGTTATTGCTTTTTTATGTACCGTGGGACTCCCACTCCGACGACGGGGAATGATTCAGGCATGTGAATCTATGAAAGACACCAATACTGGAGAACCACAGATTACAGGAAAGTAACTATTGTTCATCACACTTACTCCAAACTAGGTTAGTATACAGTCTGTAAGTATTATCCTTGAAATTGGCAAGATCTTGTATGTGCTGTCCTCATCGTGCATAGTGTGATTTTTGCTCATTCCCCTTATTTAGTAGCATTCTGTTTAGAGCTTTGTGAGGGTAAGGTGGAACTTGTAGTCAAACTCTGTTAACATATAGATAAAAGAACATCCATAAGAGTGTCAAAGTCTAGGTTCTCCTAGTCAGAGGACCCACCAAAGTCTCCCTTTATGCCCCACTTACTTCATCAAAGGTCTCTTCCCAGCATCAGCCCCATTTGGTTCCTCCTTTTTTCTCATATTAGCATGGAGCTATTTTCCTAGCCTTAAATACCCAGTGTTCCTCATGAGTTATGTGACCCAGATGAGTCATCCCATGACAGCGTGGTGCTATATCATTGGACGAGTTCCACAGGAGGCTGGTCTGCTGCAGGTTTGCCTATTTTTGCATAGAAATTCACCCAAATGTTCTCAATCGTGAGAGGCTATGGTACTGCTTATTCAATCTGAAAGAGACACGTTAGTGATAGATTCCTTCACTTAGAATATCCCGAGGCATCAGACTGGATCCTGAAAGATTTTCATCAGCAGTACCCCTGCGCGTCGGTAGTGGTGTCGTGCGGCACGGTGTCCGCCGCTGGCGTCGTGAGTGCCGAGATGACGTCACGGAGACTACTTAGGCGCCACCCATGCGCGCTGACGTCAGTTCTTTCTTTTTCCGCGCCAGCAAGCGTAGAACCGGTTAGAGCACGTACCCGAGTCACTTTTTGACTAACTTTTTTGAGACAATTGTCTCTCCTCTTTTGAGTCTTTGCTCCAGGTGTCAAGTAGGGATGCCTGGATTTAAATCCTGTGGGGCCTGTCGCCATGCGATGTCGGTGGCCAACTCCCATGACGTTTGTCTCTTCTGTCTGGAGCGCGACCATGACTCTCGGTCATGTCCCGACTGTCTGGCCATGGCTCCGAAGGCTTTGCGGGAGCGGTCCCGAAAGCTGCTGGAGGCCAGGCAGTCGTCTCCGCGCCGTTCGAAGTCCAGGGGTCGCTCAAGGGACTGTCCGTGGAGCCACCATCATCGCTCCTCGGGGTCGAAGTCTTCGCCCTCGGAATCGGGTAAGAGACGTCACAAAAAGAAGTCGAAGAAGCATGTTCGCTCTCCAACGTCCCTCCCGTCGGTCTTCGGATGCAGACGAGGGGGCCAGGGGTCCTTGCCCTGCGGCTCCGTCGGAGCCTTGGAGTCCCGCGGCCTACCCACTGTATCCGGGTCCATCGGCCACTATGGCCCAGGTGAAAGAGTTTCTCACAGCCTTTTCAGGCCTAGGGCTCCTGCTGGTGCGCCTTCGGGCCCTGCGGGCCCTTGCTCGCCACGGACCCCGGCACCGCAGGGTCCTCTGCCGGTGGCTCCGGCCCCCCCTGCAGCTTCGTTCCCCGCACCGACGTGGACGCCGTTCGTTCCACCTCCGCCCTTGCCCGAATTTCCGGGCAATTTTGCCCTGGCTTGGGACCCGAATTGAGACATGGAGCTGGATCGGCGCCTTTCCTGACGCAGTTGGAGCATTTGTTTACCCCTGTGCCGCCTATGCCTCGGGCCGTGGAGGATGGGGATGACTGGGAGGGGTCAAAGGACGCTCTTGCACGGCAGTGCGAGTCCGTACATGAGTGGGCAGAGGAATCGGAGGATGCAAGTGGCCTTGACCTCTCCTCTGAGCCGGGTTTTATGTCTCCTCCCGCTGTCATGGAGGAAGGCGCCACTTATTCTGTGGTGCTCCGTATAGCATCTGAGGCCCTTGACCTCTATCTGCCTACTGTCTCTCATAAGACGAACCTCCTCACTGAAGTGCTTCAGCCGGCGGCAAGTTCTACGCAACCTCTGCTTCCGTTCAATGAGGCCTTGACAGACGTTTTGATGGGCACCTGGCCTAGTCCAGCCACAGGGGTTCCTGTGGATAAGAACGTGGCCCGGCGTCATCGCCCAGCACTGGGTGACCCTGCCTTTCTAACTAATCATATGACTCCGGAAAATCTGGTCATTCAAGCTTCCACGTCCCAAAGTGCGTTCCCTACTGCCCGCCGGATAAGGAATCGAAAAAGCTGGAGCAATTTGGCAAAAGGTTATTTTCTTCTGCCAGCTTGGGGCTGCGGTCAGTCAATACTGAATGCCTTTTGGGCCGCTACTGTTATGCGGTGTGGGACACAGTGGCGCAGACACTGCCCCAGTGCCCAGAAGAGGTTTGGGCTGTCCTTTCCCAAGCTGTTGCAGAGTGGAAGGATGCCGCTAAGTTCGCCATTCGGTGTGGACTGGACACCGGAGACTCTTTAGGGAGAGCAATCTCCACAACAGTGGCCCTGCAACGCCATGTCTGGCTGCGAACCACTGGGTTTTCGGGGGATGTCTAGAGTTCCCTCATGGACATGCCTTTAGATGGTACTCGCCTGTTAGGCGATAAGGCAGACAGTGTGCTGGAGCGTTTCAAGGACACTCTGGCTTCGGCCAAGTCCTTGGGTCTCTCCACCACACGCCCGGCCACGTCTACCTTTCGTTCCTTCCATGGCCAAGGAAGGGGCGCCCCTGCACATTCGTGCAGCCAGAAGCCTGCGCAGAACCAACCGCAGGGAGGCCGCGGACGTGTAGGCCACCGTGGCGGTGCAGGGGGCCAACGGGTGGGTCAGTCCACCTCTGCTCTTGCGACATCCGCCTAGAAGCCTTCCTAGTCCGAGCTTTGGGGTGCACCCCACGCCAGTGGGCGGCAGAATTCAACATCACCTTCCCCACTGGCGCTCTGTCACTTCGGACAGCTGGGTGTTGCAAATTGTCCGGAGGGGTTACTCCCTTCCCTTCGAGTCTGCTCCCCAGCCATGCCACCTCAGTTCCATCGCATGTCGGGTGATCACTTTGCGCTTCTCCAACAGGAAGTTACGGCCCTCCTGGCCAAGGGGGCCTTCAAGCGCGTTTTTGGGCCAGATGTAGGGTGTGGTTGTTATTCCCACTACTTTCTGGTCCCAAAGAAGGACAAAGGGGGCCTGCGCCCCATCTTGGACCTCAAGAACGTCAACCGCTTCCTCCGAAAGGAGAAGTTCAAGATGTTGATTCTAGCTCAGGTCTTGGCTGCCCTCGACCCTAGAGACTGGATGGTAGCATTGAACTTGCAGGACGGATATTTTCCCATACCCGTACTGCCGGCCCACCGGAGTTACCTATGGGTCACGGAAGGCCAGGGGCATTTTCAGTTTGCTGTGCTCCCCTTCTGCCTTACCAGCGCCCCTCGGGTCTTCACGAAAGTGATGGCGGTGGTCGCGGCTCATCTGCGCAGGTCTGGCTGTCAGTCTTCCCCTACCTCGACAACTGGCTGCTGAAGGCGGGCTCGCCCCAGACAGTCGTCACCCACCTTCAGATTACGGCCGACCTCCTGCATTTGCTGGGGTTCTCCGCCTTCATGCGCCTATGGACATGGCTGGAACATCCTTTGTGGTTCAACACCTGGCTGGTTCTCTAAACGCCAGGGCGGACGAACTCAGCCGCTGGTGCTTGATGGATCACGAATGGCGTCTGAACTCGGACGTGGCGCAAGGTCTCTTTCAGCAGTGGGGAGAGCCTTGGTTAGATATATTCGCCACCAAAGAGAACGAGACAATGTCATCAGTTCTGCGCGTTGGAGTTTCCAAGACTGCACTCGCTTGGTGACGCTTTTTGTTGCGGGTGGAGTTGCGGTCTATTGTACGCCTTTCCGCCTATACCACTTCTGCCCAGAGTGCTAAAGAAGATTCGGCGCGACCGGGCCTAAGTTATGCTTGTGCTCCGGATTGGGCACGAAGATACTGGTATCCCGAGCAACTCAACATGGCAATCGATACCCGATCCGACTGCCTCTTCGGGAGGATCTTCTGCCGCAGCAGCAGGGTACGGTCCTCCACACGAACCTGTCCAACCTCCACCTCCATGCGTGGAGATTGCACGGCGACAGTTGACAGCTTTCGATCTTCCTCCCGAAGTCTGTGATGTAATTCTGGCAGCCAGGCGTCCCTCCTCTAAAACGGTATACGCATGCAGGTGGAACAAGTTTGTGGCATGGTGCACAGCTAAGACTGTGGACCCCCTTTCTGCCCCTCTTTCTGAGGTCCTTCTGTTCCTTCTTTCTTTGGCCCAGCAGGGCTCTGCTCTGGGCACTATCAAATTTTATCTTTCGGCTATCTCCGCCTTTCTATGGCTTCCAGATCAGCCTTCTCTTTTTAAGCCCCCGGTTGTTAACCGTTTCCTGAAAGGCATTACGCTCAGTTAACTCCTGTGCCGTTCATAATGCCTCAATGGGACCTAAACCTTGTCTTGACATTTCTGATGTGAGCACCCTTTGAGCCCCTTCATAACTGTCCTTTGCGTCTTCTCACTCTCAAGACGGCTTTCCTGGTAGCTATCACCTCTGCCTAAAGAATGAGTGAGCTTCAGGCTCTTTCTTCCAAACCTCCTTTCCTTTCTGTTCATCTGGACAAGGTGGTTTTAAGGTCCCGTCCTTCTTTCTTGCCAAAGGTTGTCATGCCCTTCCACATCGGGCAGACCATGACTTTGCCTTCCTTCTTTCCGCCTCCGCATCCTTCCAAAGAGGAAGAGGCTCCACCGTCTGGACCCAAAACGTGCGCTCTTGTTCTATCTGAAGTGCACACAACAGTTCGGGTGGATGACCAGCTCTTTGTTGGCTACATGGGCGCCAAATAAGGTTGGGCTGTGCACAAACGAACCATCTCTCGGTGGGTCGTTCTGTGCATCAAAGCATGTTACTCGTTGGCTAAGAAGGAGTCTCCTGTGGGGCTGCTTGCCCATTCTACCATGGCAACGGCAGCCACCACTGCCTTGGGACGCGGCGTTCCCCTGCGGACATTTGTCAGGCAGCTACGTGGGCCTTGCTGCACATTACTGCCTTGAAAGTCAAGTCCAGAGAGATGGGTTCTTTGGCCATTCTGTTCTCCATGACTTTCTGGTGTAATTTTGTTCGCAGACCCACCACTGGGGTTGGCATTGCTGGGGTATCTATTCTAAGGTAAGGAATCTATCACTAACGTGTCTCTTTCAGATACACAAGTTAGTACTTGTGTAACAATATATCTGTAAGAGACATTAGTTAGTGATAGATTCCTTACCACCCCACCCATCCTCCCCATTCTGCGAACTGATTTCTAGGGTTAAGGTCATCCCTTTCAGGGCCCTTGTTTCATGGCACCAGTGGTCAGTTTCTTGCATGGCTCTGTGTTCCTGGCGCGGAAAGTCGTGTACAGAACTGCCGTCAGCGCGCATGGGTGGCGCCTAAGTAGTCTCTGTGACGTCAGCTTGACGCTTACGACGCCAGCGGCGGACGCGGAGCCGCACAACGCCACCTACTGACGCGCAGGGGTACTGCTGACGAAAAACTTTCCGGATCCAGTCTGACGCCTTGGTATATTCTAAGATAAGGAATCTATCACTAACTAATGTCTCTTACAGATATATTGTTACACAAGTAGTAACTTGTGCATTAGTTATTTATCAAAAAACACCCAAAAGTTTAAATGTGCTGTATAGAGACTCCTGTGTCTTAAACTTCCTTGGATTATCCCTTATAGAAATGAGTCTGGGATTCTCTCTTAGGAATTATCTTTCTTGCATTTTCTGTGTATATATTTGATTATGTACAAATAATCATGATTTTTAAGGGATATCATTTTCATGTGGTTAAAATATATAAATGGAGGTGGATCTTTGTGGTTACTCATATGCTACACTCTTGTAACATATGTTATTCTGTTGCTGGGTCCCCAGGAATGACCTCTAAGCTCCAATTGTGATATGTAAGAGTGGGTCAGGATTCTATGTCTGTAGTGGCATTCATGGTATTATCATTTAATCCTGTTATATGAGTTGACAACTGGTAGACTATTATTTGTTCTTTCTATTACAGGGCTCTCTCTGTTTCCTTATATAATCTTCTTAGGTTTTTTTTATTACAAACCATCTCAGGCATCAACTGATTGTCCTGCTGACAAAAACTGTTGTGACATTTTTGTTGCACTTGAGCCATGCCTTAGATTATCACGGTATTCGCAAATCAGGGTCTGTTAAGATCTTGCCAGACATTCCTCCCGTAATGTTATATTGTTTCTACTTGCATGGCACCCATATCAACAGGGAGGATATCCTGGCTCCTATGAAGGAGGGGAACTGGAATGTCTGGGGGGCCTTTAGTTTTTTCTGGAATTCAAGGATGGAGCTGGTACCTCTGATGTGATTGGGGAGTTTGTTCCAGGCTTTTGAGGCGATGTAGGAGAATGCTAAACCTCTGGCCTGGCAGTTGCATGGGATGTGAACGAGGAGCAGGCTGGCCAAAAGGAGATGTCTTGCACGATTGTTAAGGTATGCTGGGCCATGGTTATAAGTGCTTTGTAGGCATGTGCGAGGAGTTTGAAAATGGCACATTTGTAAATCGGGAGCCAGCTGAGGTCTTTGAAGTGTTTAGATTTGTACATGTGCTGTGGAAGGTTGAGTGGAAGTCTTCTGGCTGTGATCTGTGCAACTTAGAGCCTTTTGGTGAATTGGGCAGTGATGCTAGTGCAGAGGACGTTCTCATAGTCGGCTGCTGGTGACAAAGACTTGTGTGATGGTTCTGCATGTATCCAGAGAGAGATAATTAAAAGAAAATCTGAGAAGTTTGAGTGTATGAAATCAGGTGAACGTAACCCTGTTGACTTGATTGGCCATGGATATACCGCTATTGATCACAATACACAATTTACTAAGGCAAAGAGTTGGACCCAGCTCGGTGGGCCACCAGCCCAGGGAGCAGAGATAGGTGACTTTGCTGACAAAGACCTCTTCTGTTTTGTCGCTGTTCAGCTTGAAGCAGTTCCTGTTCCTCCAATTTGCTATAAGGGCATACATCTTTTGAAGCTGGCATGAGTTGTGGAGGTGTCTTCCGATAGAGGATGCGCTGCGTGTTATCTGCGTAGATGATGCTGAATCCATGGGAGATGATGATGCTGGTGAGGGGGGAGACATGTAGTTATTGAAGAGTATGATTCTCTATGGGTAGCATTGCGGTATAGTGTATATCAGTTTAAAGCATCAGTTGTGTGTCCTGAGAGGAAGGAGCTGATCCATCGAAGTGTGGGCCCTCTAATTTGGTCCTCGTGAAGGTGATAGATGAGAATGTTGTGCGAGACTTGTCAAACCCTGTTGAAAGTTCCAGAAGGATGAGGAGTGCTGCTATGTTTGTTTTGTCCATAATGAGGTAATTGTCATCGGCAGCAGGGATGGGGATTGTCTCTTTCCTGAGGTTGGGTCTGTATCCGGATTGAGGGGTCTGGGAGGTTTGAGATATGCCAGCAAATATGGTGGTTTGGGCTTGCGTCCCGTGTGTCTGGAGACTATAGTCTTGGTCTCTCTGATTCTTAGATCTGGTTGGTCCAGAACCAAATGGTAGGCTTCCTGTATGTGTGAACTGACAATCTTGGTCGGCACCCGCTTGCCAATCAAGAATGGCATCTTCACCCAGAGGTTGTTCATACAGTATTTGCCCTCTAGGACACTACTCTCATACATCTGTTTGCCACTCACAAGAGCAGAGACTGCCCATAGTTCCGTGTACTCCGTTTCCCTTTGCAAGGGACCCTAGGAGACAGGCTACACCTGAGGTGGGACGTCTGTCTCCACCATTCATTCCTCCAATCGCTCCGATTCCTCCAGAGAAAATTGTATCTGGACTGCACACAGATGATCTTGATTGCTCTGGATTGCCCTTGGATCTGCTTCAACTGTCCCTGTGCCCTCCTTTTCCACTTGTGTTCCGGCGGACGACTTCTCAAGGTTGGGGAGGCAGGTTCTACATTGGAACCTCCAGAGCCTCTCCCTTCCTACCTGGAGATTTATGCATTTGAAGCTCTTCCGTTCTTCCTGCAAAGGATGATCAACATATTTTATGCCCTTCGCCCCACTACCAAGCCAGTTTATTCTGTACATGTGCTCCATTTTGTTACTTGGGGCATTGGGAATGAAATTAATCCACTCGAGGCACATTTATCGTGTGTATTAGTTTTCTGTTGTCTTTTACTCTGCAAGGCTTTGCTATAGCCATGGTTGAATGTTATTTGTTAGCCCTTTTAGCATTTCATTATTTGCCTAATTAGACCTCTCTGCTGAAGTCTCCCATTGTGCACTTTCTGAAGGGGCTGATGACCAACATTCCCTGTACTATGCTGGTTACAAGAAGGGCAGAGCAAATTAAAGCAGATCATCAAGATCTGTTCTGTCTTCGTCTCACCAAGAAGCAGCCCCAGGAGGGTATCAGAGCCCATTCCACCAGGTTGAAGGCTACCGCTTCAACACCGTCCAGAGGTGTCACTGTTTTGGTTATTTGCTGTGATGCAATGTGAGCTTTGGCCCAACTTTCTCCAGGCATTGTTGCCTCGATTTTGAAGTCTGCAAAGATGGCCATTTTGCCCGATCTTTGTTACAGGACTTCTTGGTTTGACCATCCCCTCAGACCCTCCAACTTTGAAATACTGCTTAGATGTTGATTTATGAGGTGATAAATCTGCAGGTAGAACGAGTTCCTTTCCTTTGGCAACGGTCTCTCTAGTGGGTAATCTACCTACCTGCAATGTTCTCACTGATCCTACCCCCTTTCCCGTTTCTAGGACTAGTAATCCGACTCTTTGATAAGGTCCTAAGATATTTGTTGCATTATGTAGTTAAAATCTAGTTAGGCTTGCCTCTGGCTCTTAGGGTATAAAAAAAAGGACTGGGAACTGAATCCCATGCACCAGGGTGGAGCCTTGTATGGTTCTGTTGAGTCATGCCTAGGGTGGATCCGGGAGCTGAGTCAGAGCTGAGGTGCCAAATATCGACTCAGACGAGATATTTCGAATTTCTAGTTCAGTCTGTCACCTGGAGGAGCTTCAGGAGGAGATGAATCTGGGAGTAGAGTATCCACCAGTATTTTGCCTATTCACCCCCAAAACACAAAAGGATTTCACATTGGACAAACCGCGCGAAATCTGTCCATTTACTTTTGCTTTGCATTTGAACTGCCTTTTGGCTAGGTTTATAGAAATGCCACTTACACACACACATGGCAAAATATCCTCGTATTACCTTTTTGCAACACTCCGTTCTTATAATAGCTTCCCTCCCATTTAGTAACCTTCATGACACTTGGCAGACGCCTTCTGAAAAACCTTTGTAGAATATGAATGAATCTTTCTTTATTCGGTTTTGCAAAATAGGAAACCATAAAAGCAGCATTAGAGACAGAGACACATATTATCACATAATACACAATCATTACAAAATAAAACTAAACTTTCCACACTAACGTTGTCAATTACTGTCTGTACAGAAGTAAAAAATTATTCACTTCACAAATAATTAAAAAAAAGAAAGATTCATGTTTAAAAATACATTTCAGAAAATTGACGACATGATAGCAGATGCATTCAGACTCTAGAAACTGCAGTCGTAACATAGCTGGACGACATTGCCTAATACCCCACAGTTTTAGCAAAGGTAACAACCAAATTTTCCGATATTCATGATAAAATTTACAGAACAAGACAGTATGTATGGTTGTCTGCTCTGATATTTCATCGCAGGGGCAAGGCATAAGAATTGGCTCCCAACTATTTCTCATTGGAAATGCTACTAGTCGTTGGGAAAGGTTTAATCTAAATCTCGTTAGAACTAGTCGCTTGAATACTTTGAGATCAAGTATTAGATAGGGCTGAATCAGCAGGGTAGTCTGAACCGCAATTACATGTAGAGCAGATGCTTTCGTGGCTTCACTAGTAAGCCTTAATGCTTCTAAGTGGCTCAGTGCCCTTGCTTTCAGATCCTTCCTCGAAATCACACAGATCTTCTCGGGTTTTGTGTAATAGGACTCTAAACATAAATCAGTTAGGAAATTTCTCACGTAGAGGAGCCAACTAATTTTTAGTGAATGGTCTAATTCCATACAATCTACCATGATTTCCTTAGTTAATAAGTTCTTTTCGGAAATCCAAATACGTCGCCAAAGTAAAAGTGGTTGGATTTTTGCCAGATCCCCTAAATATGGGATCCCCAGTTCCATGTGACATGCCAATGTGGAAATTCGTTTGGGTGCCGCTAAAAGAAATCTTTAAAAAGTATTTTCTGCCACCTGCAGAGCACTGATGTTTACATGCCCCCACAGTCCTGCCCCATTCAGGGCTATTGACTGGCATTTAGCACTATAAATTTTTAACAATTCTACGGGGGACCTTTTGCCCAATCTTTGTGAAAAATTTATGAGGGCGGCAACAGCTCTCATGAGGAGATGTTTTCTTGCCTCAACTGCAGCTTTCCAATTCAATTTCTCATCTATTATGATACCCAGGTAGGGATAATGGGCCGTGACTTCAATTTTTTGGTTACTGAGAAATATATCTTTGACCCGGTTTTTCCCTGTGCCTGCTACCATTACATAAGTCTTCTTTATGTTTATATGCAAGTCAAGACTCCCCATAAAGTCTGCGTACCTATCCAAAGCCTTCTGTAGTTCGCGTGGGGTACGAGCCAGTATCATGGTGTCGTCTGCGTAGAGCAGAGCGAGGATCAGACGCTTTCGTACTTGTGGAAGATCCTGCCCCCCCCCCCCCCCCTCAACATCTCTGCCTCCAAACCATTTGTATATAGTGAGAACAGAAAGGGGGCCAGGACACAACCTTGCCGGACTCCACGCTCTACTCCAAACGACGCCGATAGTTCGCCCTTTGTCCCGAAACGTACCTTCGCAGATGCCTTGGAATATAACTCCCTCAGAAAATCTACGAGTGGGGAGTCTACTCCTAATTGTATCAAAACAGACCAAAGCTTTGCGTGGCAGACACAATCAAAAGCAGCAGACAAGTCTACGTAGACCATATATAACTTGCCCTGTTTTGCATGAGTGTATTTCCCCAGCATCATTGATAGATTCAGGCCCTGTTCTATTGTGCCAAAGCCCTCCCGAAAACCGAATTGGAGGTCAGAAAGGACCCCTCCAGCCTCAGTCCACTGCTGGAGTTGCTCGAGCACAACTCTACCCACTACCTTGCCCAACGAGTCCAGCAGTGAGATGGGGCGGTAACAGGATACCTCTTGCCGATCTCCTTTTTTAAATATTGGGACCATGATGGACTTGGTCCAAGAATCCAACAAACCCTCCTCTGTTACTGCCATACAGACCCTAGTCAGTATTGGGGACCAAAGATCTGTGTTATACTTAAATAGATCCACAGGAACCCCATCAGGTCCCGGGGCTTTCCCATTCTTGCTAGCTTTTAAGGCCAAGAGCACCTCCGAAATATCAAATTCGAGAGGAATGGGGTATAAAACCTCAGGGGAAGCTACGTCTGTCCCTGCCACTGCTGGGTTCTTCTGGAATATTTTAGAGAAGTGGGACACCCAGACTGATTCCTCGATTGCAACTTCTATTTTGGGGAGGTTGTCATCTGCTAAAAATTGAGATTTCACCACTCTCCAGAAGGCCGCACTGTTTTTCCCTAGAGCGCTTTTATGTAGTTGATTCCACAGGGCTTGTTTTAATTTGCTCTTTCTCTTCTTCTGCACAATAGTATACTCTTTCCTGAGCCTACTAATAGCCTGTGGGTCTCTGATGGTTTTATTCAGTGCTACTTTTAATTTGGTGTGTGACTCAGTACAACTATGATTAAACCATCCAGCCTTGCTAGGTTGATCTGCTTTGGACTTTGCTGTCAGATTTCCTTTATTTTTACTAGGATTTCCGCAAAGTTACTTAAAACGTCCTCCTCTGTGGTTGCTAAATCTAAGCATCTCATTATATGTGGATAGGCTACACTAATCAGCTTTTCAGTTATTTGCCCAGGGTGTATCTTCTCCCATCTTAGAGAGTACCCGTTTATCCTATCGATGTATAGGCTGTTCTGACTTAGTGCATTTGCTATTATCTGTGGGGAAAAGAGTGGATGCATAAAATGAAGTTCTAACCTAAGGGCAGAATGATCACTTAATGTGTTAACTAGCACTTCAAAGTGCCTCACTCTATTGGCCAGGCATTCGATATTAAAACATAATCGACTGTTGTTTCGTGCCCCCTCCCTAGATAAGCCGATTTGAGGTTGGTACCAAATTATTAGCTATTACAGACCTAAAGCTGACAGGACTTCATTCATGTGGGACCCCAACTTAAAGTGGGTAAAATGTACAAGGGGGCTATCATGTTCGTCCACCAACCCGCAGATGTTATTACTACTGCGTAGGCAGGGATGCAGGTTGAAATCCCCCCCCCCCCTACAATATTCACACTTCCTTTTTTTCCATGATCCTGTCTGAGCTGGTAGAGTTTATCGTGAAGATTGGACACAACCCTCAGGACCTGTCCTTCCTCTAAATTGTTATAGAAGCTAAGCAAAAGGATGGTCTCCTTGTTACTGAAAGAGAGAGAAAGGAGCTGGAAATTAACATCCAATTCTACCATGGTTACTTTCACTTCTTGGATTGTGTTTGCTATGAAGATGGTCAGTCCTCCCTTGGGCCTGCCCATACTTCCCGCCAACGCTGGGGAAAAATAAGTTCTATATCCTAGAAGATGAAGTTCTATCGTGGACCATGACTCCTGGAGGCAGATAATTTTATACGTCTCCAGGAAGCTCATGGCACTACCATCTTCAACCTTAGAACGGAGGCCCGCAATATTCCAAAAAAATAACATTTAAGACTTGGGAGTCCTTTATTGGGAAGCCACCCACTGGGGGAATAGGGTCTGGTTGCAGCATTTGAATCAGCACACAAGTCCTGACTACGAGCGCGGGTGCCGCGAGTCGTTATGTGCTGCCGGGAGGAGCAGGGCGGGAAGAGAACACAGGTGCGGCAGGTCCGTGAGCCGCGAAGCCCCCTGGTCCTCGCAGTCCCGCACTTCACAAGATGCCCCAAATCGGCGTGGTCCTGGAATGAGTTTTCCCCCGCAGGTAAATTGCAGCGTTTGAATCAGCACACAAGTCCTGACTACTAGAATAGCAAACAAACTGTTAAACAAGGACCCACGGTATTAGTCATAAAACACTTTGATTTGGACTACACAAGAAAAGGAAAACCACAGTCACTTTCGCCAACACTGTACTTTGGGGGTGTTTGTGCGTGTGGGTTTAAGTGCGTGTGTTTATCTGATGTGTTTATAGAGTTTATTTATTAAAGCCAATTCCGAGTTCTTCTGAATTACTTTAGGCCACCTTTGAAGTGCATTTATTGGCTCTGAGCTAGTTGTCATTAGTGTATGTTGCAGAAAGTATTCTCAAGAATCTTCTTTTCTGCTTCAGACATTGAACTGGAGGTCAAAATCACCTTGTAAAAAGTGATTTAGGTCAAGCATGTCTGAGGAGTGTGTTTGATTGTGAGTTTGTATTGAAGTTCTACTATTTTGTTTTAAAAGGCTGCTGTTCTCCTTGCTTTTTACTGCACCCTCGGAAGCCTTTGACCGTCCATTTCTGTAGCGTTTCATCAATATTAATGAAAATCCCAAAACGAAAAAAGAAAATTACCTGTAATCCTAATACTTCATTATGGGTGTCTTCCTTATGTTTTGTAATCAATTTACCAACTTTTCTGATAAAGACGAGAATGTGTAAGGATATACAGACTGAGTTCTTTTCAGTTCCCTGTTTCGTGGATGGCGCTACAAACTGCTGTGATTAAGTGGTAAATCCCTTTTCAATGATGTTATATTGAATTCCATTTCCTGGGTTTTTCCTTGTAACTTGTAACTAAATTGAAGAAAAGTTTGAAGTGAAAAATTCAAATGGCTTGTTTGACTGGGGAGTTTTTCTTTCACAGTGTTTTCGCATTGCCATGCATATGCGTAGATGTTCAGTGATGATTCAATTATCAAAAATATCCATAATGAAGAGCCTGGTGGTGAAGGGTGTAAGAATAACATTAGCACGTTTTAAACAGAAGCAGTGGTTAAATGCATGGCATGACTTTGCAGCAGGATTCGCGGGGTGCTGGTTTTGAACAAGCATTGGCAAAGCCAAAAAGAGCTCCGTCTTTGAGGACTAATGGTTTTGTTGATGCTATGATTACGTATGGTAATCCCCATTACTCTTAGTCCTACTCGTCCTCGACCCAGTCATCACTCATGAGGTATTCCACAGACAGGAAACAAAACAGGAAACGCTTTTAGGCTCCACCCCCCTCCTGCCAGGTGCTATATCACACCTAACCACCAGAAGCACATCCTGACACACCAAGCAACAAAGGCCTGGACAGGGAGGGAGGGCGGGAAGTATGACTGGGTCGAAGACGAGTAGGACTAAGAGTAATGGGGATTACCATACGTAATCATAGCATTAGCTCTACGTCCCTCGTCCTCGACCCAGTCATCACTCATGAGGCATACCAAAGCAACGCCAAAACAGGCCTTTGGCAACCCAATACACATAGGATGTGCTTCTGGTGGTTAGGTGTGATATAGCACCTGGCAGGGGGGGGGGGGGGTGGAGCCTAAAAGCGTTTCCTGTCTGTGGAATACCTCATGAGTGATGACTGGGTCGAGGACGAGGGACGTAGAGGTAATGTTGTGCAGCATTGACCAAAAGAAAGTAAAAAAAATAAAACTAATCATGGCATGCCCAAAGCATATTTTCATGAGCATACGCTTTTGTGAGAAGATATGCATAGATGTATGCACGCTCATATGAAATGACATGGACACATTTATTTTAGACAATGCAGTATGAATCAGTAAATATTTTTTTTTTATTGGAGTAGTGTGAAAGTAATTTACCTACAATGCGAACATCAGCTCAAATTGTCAATAATATCAATTTGAAATTATATAACGAAGCACGTTGAAGGAACAATAATTAAATATTCTGTATAAACAAAACAGCAGAAATCTAGAAGTGCCTCGTTCAGAGCACTCAAGTTTGAAATAAAATGTTAAAAGCATATAAATTGCGAAAATCCCAGAATTAAAAATTCCGTTTTTAAACCATGAAGCTTCGCATGGAAGCTGAAACTAGCAACACATTTAAAAGCAGCGCACCTTCTGTTATGTCTAGAGAAAGTGCAGCAATGCACAAATTGAATCAATACATTAAGAATGTATTGAACAGTAGTCGGATAATTATCATGACGTGTCTGCTGACCCATGTGATTAAATTAAAACATATATTAACAATAATCAGGGAAATGTAATACTGGCACTGTTGGGATTCGAATCAGTTAAGTGCTACACTGTGGACCAAAGCACTCACCCCAGCGTCGTCTGTGCTGCTGTAAGTACATTTTCGCTGCACATCATGATACAGCCATAGCTTTAAAAGAAGTGTCTTGTAAAGCAATTAATTCAGCTGTATATCACTGTCATAATAACTTCCCCGCCCTCCCGAATATATGGAGAATAGATAATAAATCAATTGCACCCTTAAATAACAAGCTACCATGGGATGTAAGTTTAATATTAAATAACTTCCTGTAACCAATCTTAAAAATGCCACAACACATCAGAAAAACAACCCACTGTCCCAGAGAGGCTAAGCTCTGCAAACAGGAGAAATGATGATTGATCCATACTTTCAGAGCCTTAGCAAGACCAGGTGAAAGCTCACTGCAGCCATCTGCGATCACCACATTTAAATGCATGCACTATGTTGTGAGTGGGGGTGGTATCAGCAAGAACCTTATTGCTCAAGGTACAAACCCTGTAAACAATGGAAAAAGTTCCCAAAAAGTGGTTGTGCAAAGTTGGATTTTAGCAGTGTGGATTATTAATAAGGGAACAGACCTGAGGCCGAAATTGAGTGCATAACGGAACCACTTTTTACTTTAATTGTGGTTGCCGGAGATTTTAATTTGCACCCCAGTCAATCATGCACAACGACCAGGGATTCTGTCTCTGAAAGCTCATTTGAACCGCAGGTGCATTTTAAACATTCCCGCGTAGGTGACCCCGCAAATAGCCTTGTTTCCGAGTTCAATTTAACAAACTTAATTGATAGCATTCAGGACCCCCCCAATATGAGAGAACACCTACATTTAAAGGGGGTATATTGTACTAATATCGATTATATTTTTGTTTCTCACTGCTTTTTCTCTGCACTTTTAGATTTTAAGGTTTTAAGTCAAAACATGAGTGATCATTACCCAGTTACGGCACTATTTAATTTGGATAATGCATCACCAGGTCCAATACCCTTGTATAAAGAGCTCCTGATCCCGATGGATCAGGGTTGAAGGGTGAGCTCCTCATGTCAAAAGGAATTTTATATATGTTTGTCCGACGAGGAGTCACCACACTGCATTTATGCTTCATTTCTTAATATATGTACATTTACTAAATCCGCACTCAGTAAAACAGCTCCATCTCTGGTAACGCACGCAGAAAAATGGTTTGACAACCGGTGCTCCAAAACCCACAAGGTTCTTTGGGACCTTTTGCAGGCGAAGCCACGTAACCAAGCTGAGATCAGGAAGGCCAGGGCTGTTTTTATAATGGTTTGCAAGGAATGTAAGACCCAACTTAAAGAGGAGGCATGGCAAAAGTTACTAATTGCTAGTAGGCAACGCAATAGCTCTGCTTTTTGGAGCATCGTTAATTCTCCTCTATTTTGTTACGACCATCTCTCCAATCAGGCCTGCACTATTCGTCCCCAGGCCTGGGTTGACCATATTGCGTCTAACTGTAACCAAGAAGAAGAGCCGGTTCTATTAATAGACCATGACATTATTTTCAACATATCTTAGGTTAGAGCCGCTTTCTCCCAATTACCATCTGATAAGGCTCCAGGAACTGACGGGGTTCCAGGGAACCTTTTTAAAAACTAAATTGACCAATGGGCACCGTTATTGACATCACATCAATATGCCGCAGCTTCCGGCCTCTCCCATTAACCTGGTCCAACTCGATAATAGTCCCCGTTTTTAAAAAGGGCAATAGATCAGACCCAGCATGTTTCAAGCCCATCTCCCTCATAGACTCAGAGGTGAAAATCATTTGCCAGATTTGATTAAACCGCATAGCTGATTGGGCCGAGGACAGAGGCTTTTGAACTGTCTTACAATATGGGTTTTGTCCTGGAAGGGGGACCATGGAGAAAACCTTTAACCATCACTTATTAGCATGTAAATACACTAAGGTTAAAATGGGGGCAGTCATCTGGCCTTCATGGACAATAGCTCTGCCTTCGACAGAGTTAACCCCTCCACGGTCTGGTCCCTGATGGAACAGATGGATGTAGGCCCAGTTTTAATAAGATTTCTGCGTGATTTGCACACTGACCTTTCAGCCAGCGTCAGGTTTGGCCCCAGTGTGTAGGGTACTGAGCACTTTAAATTGCTGGGCAGGGTGTGACAAGGTTGTATTTTAGCCCCTTTTTTATTTATTTTTTATATCAATCAAATCAAATGTACTTTATTCGGTTTTAGAGTTAAAACCATAAAAATTACAAAAATCCAATAAACATACAATGAATAACAATAAAAATCATTAGAAATCCCATAAAAAACAGCAATATATACATCTGGTACAAAAGACTGATCGGACGGGGAAAGCACACAAGGGGAGTGCCTACCAATAATAGGGGTTCACTAGTCCTCTGTACAAATCCTGGATCGTAATGCCGAATTCAAAAAGCCTACTATAAAAGCTACACATTCTGGTTTCAGCAATTGTAGATACAAAAAGGCTGGGCGGACCTGGATAACATTCAGCTTCTTTAAAAGAGGTGTTAAAAAATATCTACGAGGTACTTCATAAAATTTACAAAAGAACATAGTGTAGCAGATCCTGAAGAGACACTCTGTCGCAGCCACAGGATGCTAACACCTGACCTCTGCAGCTCCCTTTAGGTACGGCAAGCAACAAATGAATATAGTCCAACGAAACCTGATCAATAAAAACCGCTCATGAGATGAAAGTGGCCACAAAAGATAGCGCTCCATGGATGGCAATGTTTTGACCATCATATGTTTGCGGACACCAGTTTTTCCCAGTTCTAAGTCATCTCTACCAAGCTTTTTTAAGGTAGTGAAGGTTTTCTTTACAAATTCCGCGTCCTTCCGGGTAATCGAATCAGGCTTTAAAAATCGGTCCGGCCGTCCCAGCTCTTCACAGCATCCCTTGATATTGTTTAACCATGGAATGCGTGTCATGTGATGAAGGCTCATGTTCTCTCTTAAAATCGGGTGGTTAAGAGCTAGATCTTTATTTAACTAACAATTAAGCCAAAACAACCAGGGGCGCATTGCCAGAATATCTCCTAAATGAGGCAACCCCAGTTTCTCATGAACTACCAGGTTTGATGTTCCGCTAGGCACTCCTAAGATAAGTTTTAAAAAGACATTCGCCGCCACTTGCAAAGCACCAGTTGCTACATAGCCCCAAATTTCGCTCCCATAACTAGCAATGGCAACACTTTTGGCTTGGTATATCTTCAACATTGCAGCGATTGGGCGCTTACCCATCTTCGCTGCAAAGTTGAAGATTGCAGCATTTGCCCTTATAACCACCTTGTTTTTCCTCTTAATCAGGGCCCCCCAGTAGAGCCGGTCATCTACCAAGACACCCAGGTGAGAAAATATCGTGGTCACCGGAACATTCTCATTACCCACTTTAAAAGCATACTGTTTCTTTGGGTGAATGCCGATCTGCATGATATAAAATGTAGAATTGTTAATTGCAAGGTCACGATCTTCCATGAAGCTTCGAAATGTATCAAGCATGGTCTGGAGTCCCCATGCTGTCCTAGCGACGAGGACCGCGTCGTCCGCGTATAGCAGGATGGCCAGAATCCGCCGCCCCACGTAGGGGAAATCAACCCCTGTTTTTACCAGGGTATTTCCCAGATCCTTGATATATAGATTAAATAAGAAGGGGGCCAGGATACATCCCTGCCTAACCCCCCTCTCTATTTTGAAATTCTTGGATATTAGAAGATCACTGGCAAATCTAATATTGGCCTTGGTGTCAATGTGTAGATCCACCAAGAAGTCAAGCAAACTATCCTCCACCCCCATGGCCCTCATGGATTGCCACAGTTTCCCCCGATTGACACAGTCAAAAGTGGAGGAAAGATCCATGAAGGCCATGTAGATTGTACCTTGGCGGGCGATTGTGTACTTCCCCAGGATCATATACAGGTTAAGGCATTGGGGCAGGGTAGACCGCCCTGGGCGGAAACCGTATTGTATGACGGAGATAATCTTATCCTCTGCCGCCCATGAGGTTAATCTTCCCAATAACACCCCACCCACGACCTTAACCACAAAATCAAGACGGGACATCGGGCGATAACACAAGGTGCTATTGCGATCGCCCTTCTTGAAGACTGGCACGATGGTCGAGGTGCCCCAGGAGGCCAGGCAAACGATCCTGGCTGCCGCATTAAGCACCGCCATCAGGACATGGAGCCCATAGGAGTGGATTTGATTTGAAAAGATCCGGGCCTGGGGCCTTGTTGCATGTCAGCCCTAAAATACCCTTCTCCACCTCTTTCTGTTTAAACCTTACTGGGACATTGGTGTTTGCCCTACCACGGAGTTGGTGGTGAGCCATAGGGCAGGCGAAGATAGATTGAAAGTAAGACACCCATTCGTCCTCTGTTATATTAGTGCCTACTTTTCCGTCCCCCGCCCTTTCAAATAGAGGTTGGTTAATAATGTCCCAAAACCTTGCACTATTCCCCAAACTGCTTGCCTCCAAAAGGTCTCTCCACCTTTCCCCCTTCAATTCACCCTTACGGTGGCCAATGCTTGTTTATATTCAAGACCACGGGCACAAATCAAAGGTCGGTTTCTCAGGGTGACTTTTAAGGCATCTTTTAATTGTCTCACTGCCTTAGAGCATGACAAGTTAAACCATCTGGGGTCCGATGACACCGTCCTATTTGAGGGAACGCATAGGAGAGACCCTACCTTGGTAATAATGCCATCAAAAGCCTTGAGGACTTCCCCCGGATGAGAATCAGGTGACACACAATAGGCTAGTTCTGATACACAGGACCCTTGAACTTTGCTGTAAAATGAGTCTGGAGATATCTGCAACCATTTTAAACGGCGACTTTCCTCCACGGGTCTTGAAGTGCCTGGGGCTGTCACCCTAGCTGCTGGTGTCAGCAGCCTTACTTCCAGGTGCATACAGACAGGGTTATGATCACTAAGAATACTATCCATAATAGTAAACCTGCGGAATCTCTGGACTGAAGACCAGTGGAGATCAGTATATGATCTATAAAAAAAAAACACTCCTACATCCTTTAAAAGAGGGGACGGGCTGTTTGCTAGGGGGGTGGGGGGGGGGGGCAGATAAAGACATGGATGGAAGCAGATCAAATTAATTAGGCAAGTTGTTTAATACATCCCCCTGGACAGAATGCTCAAAATGGAAACCCCGCATCCTGGCACATGCCAACTCAGCCATGCTTCTGGATGTAGTATCTCCAAAGGTGTGAATATTAAAATCCTCCGCCACCAGAAACTTATGTGCAACAGAGCCACAGGACTGTCTTATTAGACAACCCAGCTGGGCGATTTTGCACTCCCCCTGCACGCTTATTGCAGTATAAAAATAAATGATGCACATACTGTTGTCTCCTCTCCTTAGGATAATTACTTGAAAATGCTTATTATCAGTAGAGAGTTTCTGTATCCTTCAGGGCACAGCCAACAATATATAAATCACAAGCCCACCCCTAGCTCTACCACATGGGGACGGGGACGCAGGAACAAAGAAGGCTTTCCAAGAACAGATTACAGTTCACAAGCTAGGTCTCCTGGAGACAAATCACAGGGAATTGTCTGATGAACTGCATCCAAATAGGATCCTGAAATTTTCCCATCAGTCCTGCTATGTTCCATGACAGAACATTATACAGATCTGCACTTGCAGTCTTCCCTTGATCTAAAACTGGTAAAAGCAGCTGCTGCTGAGTGCTGAACTTCCCAGAACTCTCGGTAGCACTGGGCACAACATCTCCCATGAGAAGGCACAGGGACCCCTGTGGATGTGATAACTCACGAGCAGGCTCTGAATTCGCAGTTAGTCAGTCGCTCTCGTCCAACTTCGATAGGGCTGAAAATCTTTTGGATAGCTCTAACCGGGTGACCGGCTGGTACCCAGTCGAACGGGGATAACCCCCCTGAGCTAATAAGTGACTCCCTCCCATAACCTCACTGAGTTTTTAAAACCACCTAACACGTAGAGTACTTCTATTTGAGAGCCTTGTATAATCAACCTTATAAAAAAAAGCCCAGTGGGAGAACCTGAATACCAGAAACACGTTGTGTGTGGGTATGGTGAACCTCCTGAAAAATTCTATCCACAAGGGAAGGGCTGTTAAAGTTCACAACAATACAGTCTCCCCCTCCGGATTTCCTTGAACTCCCTATCCACCCCACACGGCGCACCATGATGATATTACGTTCCACCATTGGGCCCACAGATGTATTATTCGACAACCAGTGGGTAACCGTATTTTTAAGTTTAGTGAAATCCTCATTGGACCCTAGTGAGAGTCGAGGAACATTACCCAGAATTATCACACGGGAAGTAAATTGGGATGGGAGATTAATAACCTCTAGGTTCTTTGTGCCATTTGTTAGGTGGCCCCGTCCCTCTTCTAGTGGGATTCCTGAACTTTGGGAAGGCAGACCCTGGGGGTGAATAGATGAATGAATGAATACGCATTTATATTGCGCATGGCTACCCTGGGGCATCCCAGCGCATTTAGGGCAGCTAGAGCTTCACCGCTACTCATGGGAAAAGGAAGGTATTCAGCAATTTTCTGAAGTGGAAATAATTGGGTTCAAGACGGACAGAATCGGGGAGTCGGTTCCACAGTTTTGCCGCATGAAGCGTGAATCTTCGACCACCCATACGTGCCCGACAAATCCTAGGGACTGCCAGAAACTTTTTATTGTTGGATCTGAGTGTCCGAGAGACCTGATGAAGTTGAATCATCGGCAGGATCACCGAGGGTCCATTGCCGGTGATGGATTTGTGTACAGTGCACATGGCTTTAACACCTTCCATGCTGATGACGAGCTCAGCTCCTCATCAGCGTTACCTACCGTGTTCTGATGACGAGCTGAGCTCGTCATGTAACGCGGCAAATCAAAAAATGCCGCATACCGTGGGAAAAACGGCCGCACGCATGCAGTTAAACCAGATTCCTTGTTGCACTGTAAGCCAGTGCAACTGACAGAATGCTGACTTAGTTGAGGTCCGCCTCGGAATATTCAGTAAAAGTCGCGCAGCACAATTCTGGACAACTTGTAAGATCTTGATAGTCTCCTGTGGAGCGCCCAGATAGATCGCATTAGAGTAATCAAGTCGCGATAGAATAAGGGCTTGCACCAGCAGACGTCTAGCGTCAAAGGGAAGAAGTGGCAAGATCTTCCTCAACAGTCTAATCAGGCCATAGCAAGTGGCAGCCACTTTGCTCGATTGTACAGAGAAACTAAGATTGGAGTCCAGCCAAACACCCAGACTCTTAATTTGTTTCTTTGGTAGAGGGGGGCCTAGACAGCTTGGCCACCAAGGATCTAGGTTGGGGGGAGCAGCATGTCCTAATATCATGTGTTCGGTCTTAGAGCCATTAAGTTTGAGGAAGGAAGAATCCATCCACTCAACTACGTTAACCAGACAGGATTTAAGATTCTTATCGTTCATATCATGCTGGCTGAGGGACGCCACCATCGTCAGCATAAGTGACCAGCTGGACCCCCCAGGGAAGCACAATGTCCGCAAGGGGCCTCATGTAGATGTTGAACATGGTGGGGCTTAAGGAAGAGCCCTGGGGGACCCCATACTGTAAAGGGGTCTGTCTTGAAAGAGCCTCATCTTCAAAGAACGTGAATGATCTATCGGAGAGGAAGGACTGCAGCCACTTAAGGGCAGTCCCCGCTACCCCCACCTCCCTCAATCTTTGAATCAGAATGCGGTGATTTACCGTATCGAAGGCTGCGCTGAGATCTATCAAAATGATGGCAGCGCAGCCTCCGGTATCTACAATTTTCCTTGCTTCTTCCACCACAGCAAGGAGGGCCGTCTCCGTGCCCTGCTTACTTCTGAATCCAGTCGTGAGTGGGGTGTAAAGCATTATTGTTCTCCACATAGGCTGCCAATATAGAGTTAACATGTTTTTCAGCAATTTGCTAATGCCAGGGAGTAAAGCAATTGGGCGGTAGCTGGCCCAGTCCCCAGGGTCTAAGTTTTTTTTTTTTTTTTTTTAGAAGTGCTTTAATTCTTGCTTGCTTCCATAACGGAGGAATCCGTCCAGCCGCCAGGGGGGCATTAATTACATTCCGGATGACTGGGGATACAATCTCTGACACTAATTTAAGAATGGAGGGGGGCGCGACATCAGCTGTGGATCCCGACTTAAGGTTCTCCAGGAGACGCTGTGAGTCAGATAGAGTAAGGGGGGCAAAAACTTCCCATCTGGCATATGGGAGAGGGGTGGAGAGTTTCATATCAGCAACCAATTGTGGGAATTGCAAATAAATGTTAGCCACTTTAGTGGCAAAGAAATTAGCGATTTCGTCACAGCGCTCTTGTATATTCGAGGGGTCAGGAAGAGGGCTAGGAGGAGTAATTATGGATTTAAAAATGTAAAAAATTTCCCTAGGAGTGTTAGAGGCCAGCATAATCTTTTCCTGATAACAGCTGGATTAGGCAGCCTTTATTTCGTCTGACACAGACGCAGATGTAGACACAATAGGGACCTATCCTTCCCTTGAGACATCAACCATTCCCCCCGGGACTTTAGAGGCTGCGTTTTTGCCACAGGGCTGGACTCCACTGGCCGGCCAGGGTGATAGAGCAGGCCCAGGCATACACGCGGTTCCAGGGGCCGTGTTATCACTAGACATCTCTACGGCTAAGGATTGGGGAATTTGAGTGGGTGGTGCAGACCTTTTATGTTCTGCTAGAGCTTTCTCTATAGAGTTTAGCCTATCCAAGATGGAACTCAGCTTTGTATCCAACATGCAACTCATAGTTGCTATAAAATCTTTCATCATTGCCGATTGGGCTGTAATTGCTACTGGCGAAGCAGATACTAAGATCTTAGGGACTAGCTTGGAGGATATGTTTGTTTATTGTTTTTAACTTGACTTCCCAAGGGCTTCGATTTTCTTTTTGTGCTCCCAGTTGGCATTTGGGCCACCCTAGATTGTTTTGGGGGCCGAATTTGGTATTAACTTCCTGGGACTGGTGATTATTAATGCCACCAATCCATATCGTATGTATAGAAGCACCATTCTCCTTATCAGTAATAGTGATGACAGGGGAAAGTGGCCTATGTAAAATCACCCCAGAAGTTCCTTGCAAGGGAGATGAAGCTTCATTGGGCTGTGAGTTAGCACCCAGCACAAAAGTCCTGGGTAAACTAGGAGTTTCAATAACCGCTTCCCTGAGGGGGCTGATAGAACCACCATACAGGAAGTTAGGCCACGTAAAGGAGATCTAGAGAGGCACCTATTCACTAATTCGATCTCTTTATCTATAACGGAGGCAGCTCTCGTTAAGAAAGCATCCATAGTTGTAACATTAGCCCTAGTTGCAGGTTTTAGCCCTTCTTGGCAAACTTCAGTCTTCCGCCTCCCCATTTTGCAATACCCAAATAAGCCCCCAAAATTAGCAGCAGAAGTATCAACACAGCGCTTCGTTCGCTAGTTAAAAGGATAGAAACAGTAACAGCCTAAAACAATCGTTACAAAGCCATACCATGCAACAGAAAACACGTATGAAGAGCGTATGGAAGCCCGTTTAAATAATACTTCCCCCACAGTAAAATACTACGCTTTTAAGCTTCTCCAAAAGGGCCGTAACGGGGAGGTCAAAGTCCCAAGCCAATACTACAATTATATCCACGATTATGTCCACAGCTGCAGAAACAAAAAAAAACAAAGGGGTGACCCAGCCCGGCCTCCTCCGCCCCCTGACTGGCACAGACAGGCCTGCCCTTCGTCCGGGCTACATCCTGCGTTCTGGTGGGAGAGGCTGTGCTATGAGCCCGTTGGCCCAGCCTCTCCCTCACTCATGGCAGCTGCGGAGCCCAGCGGTGCACTCTGGGGGTTGGAGTCCACCCCAAAGTGTGAAAACCAGCGCGGATTACCCCTGGGACGCACGTCCCACCAGGGGTTCTTGTAGAAGCAGATGCGGGCGGATAGAGAACACCACGGGCAGGCAGGCAGAAAAGCTCCCTCAACACCACGGGCAGGCAGGCAGGCAGGCAGAAAAGCACATAGAGCAAACCTTGACAGTACCTGATGTTGATGTTCCAAAAAGCAGGAAGTCGTCTTATACCCGCCTTGCTCTATGCGAATGACACTGTTTTAATTGCCAGTACAGCTAAAAGCTTACAAACACTTCTTATTCTTTTTATTAACTTTATGGGCAGCCTTGATTTGTCGACAAATTTCTCGGAGTCCCACGTTATGACATTTTCCCCCTCCACCCGTAATACTAAAACGATGAAACATCTAAAAGGCCAACACATCAGTCAGGTTGAAAACTTCAAGTATTTGGGGTTTTTACAAGACTCGGAGTTTAATTGACATTCACTTATATGCCAGAACGTTTTGCCTTTTAATAGTATGACATTCAGCATTAAATATTTCTCCTGTTCTCTCCGGCACACTCACATCCAATTGGTCCTGGAAATGTACAGGGCCAAGTGCATGCACTTAATGAGCTACATAATGGATTATGGGGTTATGGACGGTTTGCCCCTCTCCAAGTAGCTGAAAACAATTTTTTAAGAGGTCTTTTAGGGGTCCCCCAAAGTATACCCTCTGAAGTTGTACATGAGGAGTTAGGCTTAGACTTTCTCATCGAACAGCTACGCCGGGCCCTTTAAAGCTTTGGAACACAATTTGGTTAAAGGAGGAACTTAGTGTTAGTAGATCAATTTTGCAGGACCGTTTAAAATTGGAAAAATCTTCCCTGATCCCGCGGCTGGCGTTTGTGACAGGTAAAGTGCGGCCCCTATTGTGGACAGATCTGTATGACAATCCCTCTGTTTTAATTCGCTCTGTGGGCAAAAAGGCTGCAACTGCGCTTAGGGACAAGCTGGCATCAGAGTGCGAAGACCTTGCACTGATGAAACACTCTATGCGGCATGCAATTTTACTGCAAACTGTTAGCAACTTAGAACCATATTTAGCCTGGAATATGACACGCTAACCTCGTCACCTGTTTACCCATTACATACAACGATTAACGATACTTTACATGTCACTATGTTTTGTCCAAAATACAATAACTTGCGGTACAAGTTTTAGTTTCCAATTCTAAAGCCAATGAATTTTACCCATGTCAGGCCTGCTGTACTGTTTTTACAGCTTTTAAATTCTCCTTATGTTTGCTTTTTTCTTGAACGTTTTTGGTGGGTGGTTTAAAACATTAACGAGTTTGACTATGGCATCCTGTATGTACATTTTCAATGATATCCTATGTTTTTATGATTTTACTAGTAAAATTGAATAAAGAACTTTGATGATGATGTTGATGAGTGCAGTATCTATGTCTATATGATTTTAGTCAATTCTTCTTACAATTCTGTGACATCAGAAAGTCCTTATGAGAAGTGTTAAGTTTTGGGATCTGCTGTTGTTGGAGCCTGATTGTAATTTAGCAGTCTCAAGAATGTTTTTTTATTTTTTACTTGGTGGTATAAAAAGAGTTTATAATTGTTTAATGATCATGAAAATAATTTTTTTAAAGGTTTCATGCTTGGAAACAACATGGATATCGAAATCTAATGTGATACAACGACGAGGGCGAGCTGGGCGCTGCCAGCCAGGCTTCTCTTACCACCTTTTCACTCGAGACCGGCTTGAGAAAATGGACGATTTCCAAGTTCCTGAAATCCTCCGCACACCGCTTGAGAACCTCGTTGTTCAGGCCAAGATTCATATGCCTGAGATGACAGTAAGTAGTCTAGCCATTGCAATAAATGTATTTTTCATACTCCAGATTATTTTAGTTTTTTAAGCTCTATTTATTGATTTTTTAAAAATATATTTTTACGGTAGAGTTATACAGCAATTCAAGTACGATCATTTTAAAAACACAAATGCAAGCTCACTTTGAAGAGACCCTCAGGCTTCTCATGCATTCTGGGCTGTACCTTCCAGTGTGTCCAGTTATTAGTACCTTTACTTACAGCCTTAAATCTTAACTATCCAAAATAAAACTTAATACCACTGGATGCCTAGTTTCATTTGTCATTTCTTCAGCAGTTATTAGTTCTGCCATTAACAAAAGCAGCCAGTGTCCTTCATCTATTTCACCACCTACTGTGTTAGTGTCCATATCTCCCACCACCCACCATTGTGTTCCCTGTACTTAATTAGAGCAGGGGTTACTCTTTAGACTCATCAAAGGAATTCAATATCTCCACCAAGAGATCTGCAATCGTCGACGGTCTCTCTTCATCCTGCTTGGCTATCCTCTCTTTCCACCATGCTTTTCTACCTGCTATTGGGCAGACCTTATGGCGAGAACCAGAACATCACTATGGTTCCCTTGGCCGTTACTAGTGCCAGGTCCAGCAACGTGGTGCCTCTGTCTGGCCGTTGGGCAAGCATCAGGTTAGCAAGCATAATTCTAAGTTATAAAATTGCGCCCTGTCTAAGGTTCTTTCCATGTCTGCTTCTTTGACCCACCCCAAAGTGCACTATTATAGAGCAACTCCAGCCCATATTCAGAAAGTCAGCATCCACTAGTCCGCAGCTGGAGCACCTGTTATGTTTAGTTCCCGCAACAATGTTTACCTTGTGGGATGTTGGGTAAATAGTATCCAGGTAGTTAAATTCTGTATAGTTGAATCTAGTTTTCCTGAAGAGTCTATTTGCATATTCCAGAATGATATCCCATTCTTTATCCCTTAGGTCTCTGCCTAGTTTCCACTCCCAACCAGTGGCAGACATGTCAAGCTATATTTAATCATTGTAGAGCCAGGATACCGGTCTACAGTCACTCCCAAAGGTGACAAGAGACTGCAGCATCACAAGGGTTTGTGGCTCCAATATGCCCATGCCATCTTTTTTGTTTAAATCCTTTTTATTGTTTTTTTTTCTTTTGATGAACACCCAGAAGTGAAGCACACTACAACCACAGCATATAGCCCATGCATTCTTTATTGACTGAACCACTGCTCCATACGTCATGAACTGAGCCCCTGGTAGACTATTTTCCTCCATTATTAAGGTAGGCTTCGAATTACCCCAGTTTCATAGCAGTAATATGTGGCAAGTATTGCTGTTTCCATCCAATCCCCCACCCTTCGAGCACTGAAAAACTGCAACCCCGGTGGTAGGAATGCCCACAAGGGGCAGGGTTGGAGCATATGTCTGACTTAACCTGGTTCTCTTAAATAACCTCCTCCAGCTGTGTAGGGCAATTCTGAGAAGTTTAGGTTTCCTCGTCTTGCTGTGTGATGGTCCCATCCGCATTTCAACCAGTGCTGCCTCCTATTATGATTCACCTATGGCCCTTCACTCTTGTAGCTTTTTCATGTAAAGACACTTAACCAGCCATTACAATTGAGGTGCCAGGAAGAACAGTTCCTAATCGGCTACCCCGTACCCTAATAGGGCATCCCGAAGATACAGAAGCAGGTTGTCTGCATATAGCGAGTTTACATGCTCTCCTTTTATTAGGAGAATGCCCCCCTTCCATCCAAATGATGCTTGTAATGGTTTCTACTGCCAATGCAATAGCATTGGAGAAAGGGATCACCCCATCTAGTGTCCCTGAATATTGTACATGCCCTGGATTTGCATGACCCATAATCACTGTTGTCTGGGAGTCTCCATATGGTAGTGTAATCAGTTGTGTCCTATACATTCCCGAAATTCATGCATTTCATAATGGATCATACATTTTCTGAGTATAATGTGTCAAACGCTTTTTCTAGGTCTATTGAGACAAGCACTGCCTCCTGATAATGTGGCGTAGTAGTTCCCTTTAAGATCTTGAAAAGTTTCCTGATATTAAAAAAAGGATTGATTTTGGGGCTGAATCTATTTTGGTCAACATGGACTAGATCTCGTAGGTGGGAATATGGGTGACCAGCCAAGACTATGCTAAGAATTTTCTGATCCAAATTTAACATGGATAGTGTCCTGAAGAAGTACACATCTTGGTTGTCCCTTTGTAGTTTAGGGATGGATACTAATAAGGCCTCTCTTGTGGTGGTGAGTAATGTACCTCATTCCAGTGCACCTGCATACATCTCTGCAAGACATGGTGCTATAAGAAAAGCAATTGAGAAAAAGTGGGACCCCCTGCAAAGGATACTAAACCCCAGGGAAGGGAAAATACATTTGAGGAAACGAAACCTAGGCAATTAATTGGTCATGTATTGACCTAAACTAGACACAGTGATATGAATAGTGACTCAGTGTACTCAACATTTATATTAAAAATCAAATTTTATTAATAATTCATAATAATAAAAAAATGTGAGACAAACACCCACATACTATACTTAACAGCATAACATAGACATATATGCATAATACAAACCGATATAAAACAATTAAATCCAAGTAATTCAAACGTTAATAAAAAAAACATAGGTATAAAGGTTTGTTTCATGTTAAAACGTAGTGGCTTAGGGATGGAACAGTTCTCAGCTATAAGAAAAGCATACATTTAGTAGAATGTGGCTGTTGAGTCGTCTCTTTCTGGCATTGAGAGTTACTGTTATCCCTACCTTGGTTATAGTCACTCTCTGTGTCCCCTTAACCTCCTTGGACACCTGTTGAAGTTTGGGTGTATCAAGGTAGGTCTCTTTATCACCATTTAGGGCCTGTGCTTCTGTAGTATACCATTCTGAATTGTTCTGGAAGACATTGTCTCTCTGTGAATGCATTAGTGATTTGTCTGGGCTCCTTATTTGCATGATTAGGGTTTCCCTGCCCTACAGTTGTATCAACCATGCCAATAACCTACCAACTTTGACTCTCTCCACATGATTGTTTTAGTAAGATATTCCCTGTGGTGGAGAGAACGCAGCTCCAGAGAAGGGGCATATGTTTTTCTTTTTTCTCCAATAAGCTGGGTACCATTAAGGGTACCCTTATAAGTTCAGCTAGTCGGTCTGTAGATGTTGGGTCATGTAAAAAGGAAACCAGAAGTTTGCAGGTCGGAATAGGGGATGTTTAACACTCCTACCACACCGTCAGTAGAAGCGGCTTATGCTCTGACAGTGTGCAGCGTTGGTACTATACATGTAGAATTATCTAATTGGGTCTTACTCAGAATTTGGTTTAATTTTAGGTTTTACCACTTTGCCCTCTTCTGCTGCAGGACCAGCTAAGATTAATTCTCAATCTTCATTTAATTTTGTCTCTTAATGAAATGTATTGCTCCTTCATTGGCACTTCTGCTGATGTTGCCTTCAACTAAATTGAGTCCATATCTTGCTATTTCATTGATTTTTCCTTATCCACATAGTGTCATTTTTGAGATCTCAAGTTAAGTCTAGCAGTATGAAGGTATTATTGTTGAGCTTTTTTACTGCATGAAATGTCTATGCACTTGGTCCCTGCCTTTTCAAGTCTGCCCCTTAGGTTTTAAACCAGCAAATTATGTGTGTCCCTACCTGTCTTTATCAGATTGGCTTCATGTGAATTTTTTTAATCTATTGCAGGCAGTCGAATTTCTCTCCAAGGCTCTGGAGAGCCCAGACATTCGTGCAGTTAATGATGCTGTGCAGCTTCTGCAGGAGATTGGTGAGTATGTATTGAAAGCTCTGCAAGCAAGTGAGTCATTTTATCAGGTAGAGTTAGACCCTTTTTTGTCCCTGGATGATTTGAGGGGTAAAGTGGCCAGAAGAGTTAATCGGGCAAATTATTACACCAACAACTGTAGTCCACAGGATCGTTTTCTGTATTGAGAGTTATACATAGCAAACCTAGATAGGGAGCAGTTTGTCCAATGGGTTGTTGAACAGTTCATGATAAGAATATAAAAAGAATGGTGTAGCTGTCTTCATTGACTTCACCCAGGGCGAAAAGTAGCAGGGAGTTTTCTGAGGTAGGAAATGTTCCTTGAAGAGATTACGCTCCTTTCTGAAGAGAAAGAGTGAACCTGATCTAAGTGGAGTGCTATTCCAGAACTTGGGTTTATTGTTTGAACTGGCTTCTCTTATGGGCATTTTCTTGATGAACTTCCTTTATGAATCTTCATTCTGTTCATAATCAGGATAAGTAGGAAACCCTCCAAAGCTAGATTAAAGACCAGAAGAAAACCAAGTGACTCATATCAAGCCATGATTTACCTGACTCAAACTTCAAATCTACAGTCCAGGCATGTAATCTTCTGCACCTGGATGATGGGAAAAGCATACTTGGCTACATCCTCCATTCCTCTCTGTTCTACTGAACAGAGTCCTATATATTAATGCTTGCCTTATTAAAGGGTAATGATTTACTACCACATACCTTCCACCTTAATGGACCTATGCAAGCTGCCTCTACAGTGTCAACTAAATGATAATAACATTTCAACAGAAAAACGTGCCATCGAAAGGGGTTAATCTCACACACGACAACATTTAAAAATTCTCACTCACAATGGAGATTGCCAAGAAAACTAGATACAGGATGAAATATTTAATTATTTCATAAGTCACCAGTAACTGTAAGAATGTGGAGGTGCCCACCTGGATGAGTTACCAGTTTGATAGGGAGTATAACCTGTGTAGTATTGTTATCAAACCCTTTGTGTGGGGTCAGGATGTTGATCAGGGCTTAATGAATGGCAGACTGTATCAAAGGCAGCCAAGAAAGTAGAATGGCTTGCATAACTGATGTGTATGTGCAGCAACATAGTCAGAAATCGGGCTAGTAGTCCTAGAGGATGGAGTTTGTATTTTGTTGGCGCTTATAACTGGTATCTTCTCTATAATGTTTCCAAGAAATTGTTAGGTTTGTGATGTGTTTGTTGTTAGCAAGTTTGGGTTAAGGCATTTTTGTGCCTACAGTATAGTATCTGTTCAGTTGTATGTGCTGAGGAAAATGCAAAAAGTTGATGGACAGAATGCAGAACAATGTCATACATTCACCCCAGTACAGCGATCTGGGCCTAAATCCATAGTTTTTTTGCTCACCATGCCATTCCAGTTTGAACCCAACCATATGCAAATCAGTCTTGATCCTGTGAAAGATGTCCCACAGCCGATCAGCCGGCAAGCACCTCAAATTTCCAAAGTCCCTTAAAGTATTTCATATAGTTGTGCTGTCAACTTCCAGGACCTGCTGTGGTTCGGTCCCACTGGAATTCCAAACAAAAGATTTAAAAAAGAATGGAGGCAGCACCAAGTTCAAAGTCAATCAACGGAACCAAAGTTTGTTCAAAAAATATATTTTTCTTTTTATTTTCTTATTCTCAAAGTGCACAAGACAGCCAACGCGTTTCGCTCCCCAACCACGGGAGCTTCGTCAGGGCAATTGTAATGGGCGGTTAGTCTTTTCAGTAGTGCGGCCAAGGTGGGAATAAAGATATCACAAAGCATGAAGGGCCGTCGGGTAGTTCACACAGATTTCATAAAAAGATTATCCCGCAGGGTAAATATTAGTATCCTAGGTACACTGGACGTGAAGCGACGTATGTGCAGTCCTTGATAAGCTGCTGACACACGTGCTTCGAGAATATGTCCGGCAAAGACGGCCCGCGGCGGATTCTCTCGAAGAGAATCCGCCGCGGGCCGTCTTTGCCGGACATATTCTTGCTTCACGTCCAGTGTACCTAGGATACTAATATTTACCCTGCGGGATAATCTTTTTATGAAATCTGTGTGAACTACCCGACGGCCCTTCATGCTTTGTGATATCTTAATTCCCACCTTGGAATATCTGCACTAGTATCTGTACCATTACATTGGCCAGATTCTCTTTATTCAACTTGACCGCACTACTGAAAGACTAACCGCCCATTACAATTGCCCTGACGAAGCTCCCGTGGTTGGGGAGCGAAACGCGTTGGCTGTCTTGTGCACTTTGAGAATAAGAAAATAAAAAGAAAAATATATTTTTTGAACAAACTTTGGTTCCGTTGATTGACTTTGAACTTGGTGCTGCCTCCATTCTTTTTGCAGTCTTGATCCTGTGCCTCATGGAAACAGTCCAGCCCGAACTGCCAAGCCAGGTCCTCCCTGGACTGGAAACAAGCATCCTACGACCGGTTTCGTGGTTTCACCCCTCATTAGCCAGGATAGCTTGACTCAAGTGGCATGAAGAGCACATGCTATGCATTGGTGTAGTTAAAAGCGGCACTAGTGCTTTTACGTAGAGGGATTTCATGATGAGAAGATGCCATCTTCATGTGTGATGGCTTTGAGAGTGTTCGAGTTTTTAACCAGGTCTTTATTAGGAGGTCCACTTTAATCTGTTGCATGGAGGGAAGGAGGTACAGTAGTAGCTTATTTGATGCTATCATTGTGTAGTCTGTACTTGTCTTTTTTTCTGGGAAAAATTGATTGATGGCAGTTGGACCTGCTGTTGTTTAGACTGTTGTTATTCATCTACTGTGGTTAACTTGTTGTATATGGCTTTGACTATGGTGCTTTGTCAGCATGATAGAGAATTTCAATCTTGTGATGTCTTCTTGGTGTTTGGTTTTGTTCCATTTCTTTTCTCTCTTGCTTTGCTTTCAGAGAATTCTGAGGTGTACTACATGGGGTATCGCACCGTAGCGACACTTGCAGGCCACGTTACACCAGTCCTATCAAACTATCAGGCCACCAATATTACAGTCCTAACCAACATAAACACTCAAATCAAGCACCGAGGAAATAAACAATTTTGCACATGCGAGGTTTAAGTCTTTGGGCTAGAAAGGTGCATGAATTTTGCATAACAACATCCAAGGGTTGGATTCTTTTTTATGTCAATTGACTTGAAAGAAGATGTCATCAAAACCACATTTAGACCAATATCACCAGTGAAAAACACTTAAATCGACACAAAAGGCCATACATTTTGAAAAATCCGAATATTTCGACTGTTAGCATTAAGTTTGCATGAACGGTTTAACGTGAAGTCATGCATGTATTCCCATAACTGGACAACTGACTGGTAAAGGGAATTCATTTCAGCAATTCAAAACCAGTAGAAGCAGATCCATTCAGTTACTATGATAGCTAGGCCTTTACAGTCCGCTTACAGAAGCCTGCAATGCTAATGCAGCAGAAGACATTTCTGGAGTCCGATATAGACATTATACGTAATCACCGTTCCAACAGGATGGAAGATTATGGCTTTTAAGAACAACATTCCTATTTACAAGATGTCACAATATCTGGCACTAGAGACTGTGATGATATTAGCAATGATCACAGTTTGTATTTACTCCGACACTACACTCATCTACAAAGCAGGCTAATTCGAGAGTTTCTTTCAAATCAAGGGGCACCATCGATACAGAAGTGGGAGAAGCTAGTGATTGTAAATGAAATGGTAGCAAAAACTCTGTAGTGGTTGGTCATGTACAGGTTGACAGTAGAACGCCATTTTACAGATGCTGTCCAAACTGTGAGGACTGCAACACATTCTTGTTAAACATGTTTGGAGACTCAAAAAGTTAACCGTATCTTCGTGTTCAAGACTAGGTATCTAGCTATACAAGTTTTCTTCACTCTGTTTAACGGGACAGGGGCACAGATGTTTACAGATAATATCAAAGCAGTGTTTTACCTAAAGACTAATGTGATGGTGTAATCTCCCATAACTTGTCCTACACTCCCACCTTTGAAAGAAAACAGTCATTTGAGATTTTTATACTAATTGTCTTCCAGAAAAGGATAATGAGATAATTGACATGTTAACTTTTTACTTTTTTCAGTCAACTTTACACTGTTTCTTCTGTAAGAAACCCTGGCTTGTGTTGTCTCAAACCACATGTAGCTCTTACAAAGCTTGTAACAGTCTTATTTTACGTCATAGTCTTCATCGTCCTTGTCTACCACTTGTGCAAATTAAAGTTTCTGTCGTTTTCAGAAATTTACTCATTTCCTTCCTTGGAATAATTGTCATCCTAAAAATAACTTTTACTTCTGGGGTTGTCGAATTAGGTTGTTCCCCTATCATCCCCAAATATATTGCAATGGGGATAGGTGTTACACATTTTGACTATAGCATAGAGTTAATATGTGTATTTCTTTTCCCAGTATCAAAGGATCTTGGAACAATTTGATAGCATATGAGTCCGCGAACCTGTTAATGTAAGCATAGTAGGTTAAACTTAAAAACGTATTAGTTCTCAACCACTCGCTAAAGTGACACCCATTAACATGATCAATAAATAGATTCTGAAAGTCCCTTGTAAAGGTTTTGTGCAGTGGCTTCAAATAAAGAGTAGGCAACTCACTTCCACTTTCTAATTCTTTGGTCTTCCTTGCTTTCAGCTCAGGTATACAGTGCTGCTATGTGGTCAATCTATGCTTGTACGGAGGCCCTGCTCCCATGTATTCTTTCCTTTTCCCTGTTTGCTACCATCACATTACAGCGTCTTAGAAATAGTCTCTTTTTCATACCAAGCAAGAGTCGTCAGTGTGGGGCAAAAGGTTAAAATGATAAGTTATCTTGCTCTGAGATTATCGCGATAACGAGTAACTTAAAACCTATTACCATAGAGGCATTCCATTTATGGCCCATACAAGGGCTGCATGTAGGTAACCCATTTGAACAATATGCATTTGTTACAGGTAGAAGGGTAAAAGCACTGAATTGCACAGCAGTCATTCACCCACAACTTGCAATTCTAGCTAGATCTTGCATGTTCATTTCAGGGAAGTGGTGTTTCTCACGGAGGAAATGAAGGTACTTCGGAAGCTGGCGTCTTCTGTACCTCAAAATGCAGTGCATCCAATGGTTTGAGCCTCCCAACCTGTTTGTTTACAGTGGCCCTAGCCAATCTGAGAATTGAGCATTAAGTCATACTGACTCCCCTCCACCCTTTGCACGCACCCTAAACATGTTTCTCCCCATCAACCATGATGCTGTCATGCAAGCATGTTTCGTTGTGAGAGTCTATCGCTCCTGCTTCAGTGCAGTGGACCAAGTCTCTCCCATAAATCTGATTACCTTTGTGGATATCATTTGAAAAAGTTAGAATGGTTCCACTGGAGAGTGTATCTCCTATCGCCATATGGTCATAAGCTAGACATGTTCTATTAAGAAAGGTCCATACTGCTTCAGATCCATTTGTGTCACCTGTTATTGAGTCTACCTCCCATTGATAGAGGTGAGAATGGGGTAAAAAGACATGGCCATCTACTGTATGAACTAGAATCCTCCCTACAAGATGAAGCAGAAGAGAGTAACATTTTCTTAAGTCCAATGATCAGTGGCCAAGTTCGCTGGTACACATAAAGAACTGGGCAAAAGTCTGATATCATGAGTCTTAGTTTATACATACAGAAGCAGATCACCCAAACTTCACCTGCTTAGGTGAAATAATTATTTTCCTTAGCATGTGTCCTGTTATTTCGCCTTGGAGAGTTAGAACCACTCAATAACCAGTTAAGCCTTTCCCAGTGAATGTAGCTCTTCCTCTTTCAATAAAGTTGCCTTTCAGAAAATAGAGGTGATATACTCTTCAACAACTACACGTCACATGTGGAGGCTTTTTTGTTGGAAATCCAGTCTGAAGACAGTGACGACTGGGAAAGCTTGTCTTCTCAGTTTAGGAATGCAAGTCCTTAGCACTACTCAGAAAATCTTAACCCGCCAGCCCCTTGTTTGTGGTTAGCCATGTGTGTTATTTTTGTCCTCTAGGGCAGTTATGCAGATCTGCTTAATAGCCAAGTCATGATCACTGATGACCTCCCTAAAGTCTAACCCTATTCCAAATAGGTATGGCCCTTAACCCAGGGCATCCGGTGGCAAGTAGAGAGTTGGTTGAAAATCATGAGGCACAGGCCGTTTTCATGTACCCCTACAAGGAAGATGTACCCTTTGCCCATCTCCCTTGTTAAATGTCGGTCATGTCTCTATAAATGGAAACTCTTCCTTTTATTCTGTGTGTGTGCGCGCGCGCGCACGCACGCATATGCATGCTTGAATGGCAGAGTCCGTTTGGATTGATTTGCGTGCTGCAAATTGTGATGGCTGTCCATTATGAAAAGCTTCCATGTTGGTACTCGCCCATCGGCATGCTATTCACTGGCTATTAGTCTGGATAGGCACTCATACTGACAAAGGAAATGTTACCTAATTATAACAATAGTTGGCTAGAATGGATATATTTCCTAGAATAAGCTGCAATCAAATAGTTGTAAGAGCTTTCAGATGTGGATACATACTTTGTAAATAACATACCGAGTTGAAGCTGAGCATTGTCGACGTCCATTACCTCATGAGAAGGTTACTTCTTTTTATTAAAGAGATGGAGTTCTGCAATAAGCAAAATGACTTGTGGATTTCTATATTGTAAATAATACTAAAATTGTTGTGAAAAAAAAGATACTTAAATTTTTGTCCATAGATTCTTTAAAATAATGAGGATACATCATAAGGAGACTAATCTTAAGTGAATCCCTGTAACTGAGAACTCTGGTCATAGACAGATTGCCTCTGGACTGGTTTTGAAGTTGCTGCACTTTTATACCGTTTCACAGTGACGTCCAACACTTTATAGATTGCCTGAATTAAATAAATTCAGTAAGTGCGGGACTGCTATCTATAAAATATTGAGGTTATAATACTTTTCCCCACAATCAACAATACAAGAATTCCCTGGTGAAGAGAGAAATGAGCAGGATTGTCTTGATAACTGAATTTAAAATGTGTGCTTTAGATTCTGTTAACTAAGCCTGAGCAGTAACTGTAGTTACCTGTGTACATGCAGATTAAGGAATACCTTGATTCTGCATTTGGCCACTCACAAGCATTGTTTTTCATATGATTTAATTATTTTGTAGGAGTCTTGAACGAAAGGGAAGGCCTGACACCTTTGGGACAGCGTCTTGCACATATTTCCACAGATCCTCGCCTAGCTAAGGCCATTGTATTAGCATCCATCTTCCGTTGTCTCCAACCTTTGATTCTCATCGTTGCCTGCTTAACTCGAGACCCATTTGTCAGCAGCCTGCAGTATCGACAAGAAGTCAATGAAGTGAGTATGTGAGTTTCCTGACTTGGGTAGGCGTCACAAGGCATGGTGAAGACCTCAACGGAGGGGAGAACTGTCTGGCTGGTTCTTTTCCTTCTTGTTTTTTGTCAACAAAGGAGTGATGTGCTATGCTCAAGTCTTTACTATGTGAAATGTGTGCTAATTGTGCACCATCACAAATAAGAGGAAGCAAAAGGGACATTTAAACCAAGATATCAAGTGCCCTTCTTTGACACTGTTCTAAGGGTGTTCGGAATCTTATTAAATATATTTTCAGTGTATTTATGAAAATCTAAGTATCCTTTGCATCTTTTGTTTGTGGCAGTGGTGATTTTCTGGGATGCATGGTTCTATTTGCTGGCGTGGAGTGTGGAGCCATATTGGATTCTCTTTGTTTTCTTTTTTGGGGAGGATGTTTTTTGAGATCTTCTCCCAGTGTTGCGTTCTGCAAGCATGATTTTATATACAACTCGTTGAGCTTCTCTCCTTGGTATCATTTACAGGCCACTATTCATTTTCTTTGAGGTGCATCTAGAGACTTTATTTTCTAACTGTTCTCCTAGTTTTGCCAATCAGTCATGTTAATAAGGCACTTGTCCTTGCCCTCTGGTTTGCAGTGCAGAAATTGTATCCTAGCTTGTGGTCATTTCTTGAAATTCTTTTGAATTGTTATAGGTGATGCTCTTTGAATGGCTGTGTTTTCCCTATTTAGATCAGTTTCACACACGTGCCTCTCTCTAGTGTATCCTTTTTTATGGCCTGGGCTGGCGTTGTTTGTCTATCTCTTTTATCCCTGATATTGCCCGTGGCAATATTCAGGACTTTATAATTGTTTGTCCTTTTCCTACAGCACCAGTAAGTAATTCAATATGTTTGTTTTCAAATACAGTGATCACTGGAAACAAGACATAAAAGATGTCTTCTTTATAGAGACATTTGGAGTTGACAAAATTAAGAGTGCCTTAATGTTAAAATTGCTAACCCTTCGGCACCCACTTACTGGGGGGAGATTATAATGGTGTGCCTGACTTAACTCTTAGATCGGTCCCGCCCTTCCCTCCCTGGAGCACACACTATTGGACTCGAGCGAGCCAAACACCCAACAGATTAGGTATATTCTCATTATTCTACTCTCCAAGACCTGTACATACGGATAGATGCTATCTATTGCACAGACACAGCACTGGAACACGTAGCTCACGTCGGATACTTAGCTCGCCTGATATCGGACCTCAGTCCCCTGCTAATTTGTTTTCCTTGAAGCGCGTCCAGACCCAGCATACTGACGTGGCACCTCCCTTTGGAGGCACTCTGTGACCCCACACTGAGCGCAGCCATATTGAAGTCCATAACTGTGAGAAAGTGGCTCCATATGTACTGGACCAAAGTAAGGTACAGTGTGTATAGAGTCCACAATCCCCAGAGGTATAACAGAGGTTAAAGTCAGGTCTGACCTTACTCTCTAAAGTGGTAGCTTGGTCGAGCAGTAAGGGAGTACCAGAGGACAGTGTAAAGCATTTGTTGCACACACACAGTCAGCAAAAGGTTTCACACACTCAAGAACTGAACTCTAGGCCAATTGTTTTTATATCCAAAGATATAGTTGTTTTATTTTTAGAACAAACAGGTATCAAAATATACTTTTCTCGATATGAGTACTCTCATGTAATTACTTTGCAAAGAGGCAATAAACGTTGTAAACACAATAGGTACAATGGTTGCAGGAGGCAACACAATTTAACATTGAGCTCAATGGGTTTTTCTACATAAATAAAGTTGATTACTTTATATATTACTTTTGTAACTTCATAACTGGACCCTAGATTCAGTCCTGGGGTCTAAGCTGAAAACAGTTTAGTAAAAACGTTTGTTATTGCAATGATTTCTAAAGAATATAAAGGTATTTTAAAAGTTGACACTTTAAAACTTTTTAGTGCAAAACCAGCAATGTTATCCAATGGAAGGAAATTCAAAGCACAGGTAAAGTAGGTTCTCGTTACTTTCGTAATCCAGTACTGGACTCCTAGGTTCAACACTGGGGTCTCTACCTAAGACAGGTAAGAAATTACGTTTTAGTAGTTGGTACGGTTTTTAAGGAATATTTGTAACTTTCAAAAGTAGACGCTTGGAAGAAATTTCACAGATAAACAGTCAATGGTATCCTATGGACGAAATGTAGATTACTAGTAACCACGGTTGTGATTACTTTTGCGGTACAGTACTGGGCTACAAGGTACAGTACTGGCTTCTCTCCTGATCCTAGGCAAGTAATTCGAAATTTGTTATTCAGCTGATTTTAGATGAATATTTTAAAGTTTCAAAACTTCACACTTAAATTTCGAGTCAAACCAGTCAATGTTATCCTATGACAGGAAAGTGAGTCATCGGTTTTCAGGTGAGTACTCGACTGGGGAAGTTAAGGTTCCGGGCCTAGACTCAGGGGTCCCCCAGGGTCAGGTAAGTACAGTTGGTACACCCTCAGCGGCGGCCAGGTGCAGAGGTAGTTAGGCCCAATGTTATCCAATGAGAGGCAGGGGGCCTTCGGTTGGTAGCTGCTGGCTAGCAGGCCACGCGGCTGTGGGAGCTGGGCTCCTGGTCGCTTGCTCAGGGCAAATGGGGACGTAGAATAGGGTACAGGTTGCACTGCCAGGGACACTCTGGCGGCTGGGTGCAGGGTGCTTTTGAGCCGTCGGGCGCTCAATGTTATTCAATGAGAATCTTAAAAAGGGAACATAGGCTGCAGGCTCGGGGACGGAGGATCCTCTGGTGTGACCAACACTTCGAGGGGTAAGTTGGGATCTTGGAGGATAGGTAGGCACCCAGGAGTTGGGCACAGGGGACCGTGGGGCGCCGGGTGCAGAGTTTTCTTTTGAGGTCGGGAAATCTTACCCCCTGCTGGTCGCGGTCAGAGGGGTCCTTTGTCCTGAGGCTGCATGTGTCGTCGGGGTCGTCGAGGAGGGTCCTTGGGCACTGGATTCCAGGTCAGAATCACCAGGGGGACGTCCTCATGGTCTGGATTCACTCCGGCACAGACCAGGCTTGGCGGGTGCAGAGTGTGCAGGGTTCGCGGTTCTGGGATGATGCCATGGCTTGTTACTTGCTTTGAGCAGTACCACTGTTCGTGGGAGACCCAGGTAGTCAGAGTCACAAGGCAGTCAGGTCCTCCGGGGTTTTTGAGGTTGCTGACCACTGGAGATGCCCGGGTTTAACAGGAGCAGGTTTTGAGGGTCGACCGACCGGTAGGGCTGGGGCCAAATCAGTTGGTGTCTTCCTCTTTTTAGCAGCTGCACGGCAGGTCTTCGTGTTCCTTGATCTTCTTTCTTGTTTCGTAATCTGGATCTGTGGTAAAAGGTTCAGGATGCCCCTAAATAGGGGCATTACAGGTAAGGCAAGGGCAGGGACCAATGGGTCCCTGTCCTGGGGTGGGTACACCCCCTAGCCTGCTCCTTTCCTGTGGGAGGGGGCAGGAGCCTAGCTGTGATTGGGCAGGGCTCCACATCTTCAAGATGGCCGGAGCCCGGGGTCGTGCATCACCTCGCCTCTCCCACCCGAGGGGTGGAGTTGGCACAGGCTGGCACCCCTCCCTTTCTGACGTAGGTTTTCCCGCCAGTCTTCCCTCCAGAGTGGGGGTCAGAACTGGTGAGGAGGAGGCTTGGCACCTCGTCCCAGGATTTGCATTGTTGCAGGCCCAGGAGAGCAGGGAGCTCTCCACCCAGGGGTCCAGCAACATCTCTGCTGTGTGGCAGCCTAAGCAGCCTCTCAGACAAGACGTGGATTGTAGGTTAGGTTTCAAAGGGCATCTCCAAGATGCCCTCTGTAGTGCATTTTACAATAAATCTCACACTGGCATCAGTGTGGGTTTAATGTGCTGAGAAGTTTGATATCAAACTTGTCAGTGTTCAGTGTAGCCATTATGGTGCTGTGGAGTTCGTAATGACAACCTCCCAGCTCCATATACTCTTAATGGCATCACTGCACTTACTGTGCCCAGGAATGGCCCTGGGTACTGTAGGGGCACAGGGCTCAGGCACATGTGCCCACTCCACTGGCATTGGGCACCCAGCTAGAGGGGTGGCTGATGTATGCCAGGGCAGTGGGTTTGTGGGCAGGGCACACAGGGATGTATGCCATGTCGACTCTTTGCTTAGTTCTGCATCTAGACACTCAGCCTGCACAGGCAGTGTGTGGGTGTCTAGGTGCAGGGCCCCTAAGGGTGGCACAATAAGTGCTGCAGCCCTTAGGGGTCTTCTCTGGTCACAATGCCCTGGGTACCTAGGGTTCGAGGCATGTGGGCTGCTAAATTCATATCTAGTGCATAGATCGCCGCCTAGTGTTGGGTCCGGATGATTGCACATTGTTGTCCTGGAAGAGTCTTCGAAGTATCACGAGATAGGTGGCTCCCCCCCTGAACTACAGTGCGCATGGGCATCGACTCCATCCCCAGATTGTTTTTTTCCGCCATTGGGTTCGGATGTGGTTCTCGACGTCTCCGTGTCGGAACCGATAAACTTTGTTCTTAAGGCCAAAAGGCCTTCGTTACCAGCGTCGGTATTGTTCGCGCACGGTCTCGAGCGTCGTCCGACTCTCGGAGCCGGAAATCAACGGAGTCAAGTTACTCTTCAGACATCGAGGCCCTCTCGTCGCAGCAAGACCCGACAACCTTTACCATGGAGCGGAGCCCATTTAAATACTGCCCCATCTGTGGATCCAAATATCCACACATCGATGTGCATCCGGTGTGTAACAAATGCCTGTCACCGGACCACAACAAAGACAACTGCATGGCCTGCTCTCAATTCAGGTCAAAGAAAACGCTCAAGCATCGGCGCGCGGCGCGCCTCGAGGCCCAGCGAGCGGCACCGGCACCCGACAGCATATTCGACGACCCCGCGATGGAAGGCAGTAGCCATCATCTCCAAATTTTTCCTCCGGCGACGGAGGTCCAGTCCGATGCCGAAGAACACGTCGAAGGGCACGGCCAGGACACTGAATACGTCGAGGAGGTAGGGGACGACGAAGAAGTTTATGGGGCCGCGGAAGGTAGCTCAGAGGAAGAGCTATGCCCCGAAGTCTATATAATTCAGGCTCAGGTCACGGGATCGCCACTCGGCCTTACCCACGACCCCGCACCGCTGTCCCCGGCCCCGCCTTCCCGCCCGGCCACGGACACTCAAGCGGAGCCGCCATTACCCGTATCGAAACCGAAAACGAAACCTTCGGTCTCTACGGCACCTAAGATGGCCGACGTCCAGCCGAAATCGAAACCGAAACCCACGGATTCGACAAAAGACAAAATGGCCGACGTCCATGCAAAATCGAAAACGAAACTAGCGGACGCGACAAAACCAAAAAAGGCCGACGTCCAGCAAACAATATCGGAACCGACTCCTTCATCGGCTCCGTCCACCTCCGGCCCACAGAAGTCGAAGAAGGCTGTCGAGACAGCAGCGCCACACAAGGTGCACAAAGACTCGTCCTCCAAAAAGGCCGTCCGTCAAGAGTCGGCCTCTGTTGCTCCGGCACGGTCGTCGAAGTCGGTTCACACACCTTCAGACGCTCCTCCAGCACAGCCAACTAAACGCCCAGTCGAACAAAAGTCGACTACAAGCCACGACCCGAAGGCCGCAGGCACTACGCATCGGCACAAAGATGTCGAATCTGCAACATCGGCGCAAAAGTCTACAAAGGACCCGCGCCACGATGCGGCTGAAGATTCGTCGACGCAAATACCGTCGACACCGAGGGACTCCGACGCCACCGGACACCGGCCGTCGGCTGCAACACCCTCCGCCTCCTTCACCGCGCAGGTCACCGACTCCCTGAAACGGATTCGGGAAAAAGCTTTGTCGACAACAGCTCACACGCCGTCAGCTCCAAAGGAGGTGGACGCTCCTCCAAAGTCATCAGCCAAGCTTCTTTACACTCTTCCACCAAAGGTGCCACCAAAGGCGTTTGCACCTAGATCGGTGCCACAGACTTCAGCTCCTTCAGCGCTTCAGGCCTCAGATGACCAGTCAGAGCACTACATCGATGCCCACACAGGGAAACTGACCATTTACAAAAGGAAGATCACTTCCCAACCACTGGAATCATATGTTATTCCGTTGAAGAAAAGGAGGACAGCACTGGACAGTCCTGCCCTTATTGAGCCTGTTCTACCACCACCAAGAAGGAGTCCATCACCTTCCCCAAACCAATCAGGGGGAGAGGATGATGAGGAAGACGACCAATACAATTTCCCAGTGGACAATGACCCTGATGTTCAGCAGGACACATATGACGACACTTGGGACCAAGGTAGCCAGCAGGTGGTACAAGATCCACAAGGTTTTGGGGCACGTACATCTCCAACTGAGGACTCTGCAGCATTTAATGCTTTAATCGAACGAGCAGCAGCAAATCATGATGTAGACATGCATGCTGACCCGGTGGAGGAAGACTTTTTGTTTAACACTTTCTCTGTCTCAGAAAGAACTGTTAAAATACTTCCTATGCTCAAAGGTGTCCTTAGACATGCCCCAGAGATCTTTAAAGAACCTTCCAGGGCAAGAGTGGTAAACCCACGTATCGAGAAAAAATACAGGCCAGCACCTGGAGATCCTGCATATATTCGAGGACAGTTGCCTCTGGACTCGTTGGTGGTCGCCAATGCCCGCAAGAGGGCAAACTCCCAAACTACGGGTGAAGCTCCTCCCCCTGACAAGGAGTCGAAAGTGCTTGAGGCATCCGGCAAGAGGGTGGCTGCGCAGGCTGCCAATGTATGGCGTATAGCAAACACACAGGCACTATTGGCGCGTTATGATAGGGCGCATTACGACACCCTAGAACAGCTCCTTCAACATCTACCTGATGAGTATAAAGAAGCAGCCGAAATGCTCATACAAGAGGGGAAGCTTATATCAAACGCTGCAATAAAGTGTGCACTTGATGTGGCGGACACGGCGGCTAGGGGAATTAACACTAGCGTCATGCTAAGACGACAAGCTTGGCTTCGTATATCGGGATTTAAGCCTGACATCCAAACTACAATCCTCAATCAGCCCGTCAATCCTGACAGACTGTTTGGCCCAGATGTAGACACCACACTTGAAAAGATTAAAAAGGACAACGAGACTGCTAAGTCCATGGGGGCACTTCAGTCCCAACAATTCAGGGGAAACACTTTTCGTCGCTCAGGAGCGCGTGGTGTTACCAGAGGACACTTGGGTCAACAATCACAATTTACAAAGGGTGGTGCACAATCCTCCTACCCCAGGCAAGGTAGAGGGGGTTACAGAGGTAACAGTGCCAAGGGCAGGGGCAGAGGGAACAACAACTCCCGTACCTCTGCCGCCAACAAACAGTGACTCTCTGTCACTGCCCCCCGACCATCCAACACCTGTCGGGGGGAGACTCCAGCAGTTCCTGCCAGTCTGGACATCCATCACCACAGACAGGTGGGTGAGCAAACTAATCCAATACGGTTATTGTTTAGAGTTAACATCCACTCCTCCCAACATTCCCCCAAGACACCGTCCTATGTCGGCAGAGCACTTGCACTTATTGCAGCAAGAGGTCTTGGTAAAGCTGCAAAAAGGCGCAATAGAGCTCGTACCAATGGAGGAGGAAGGCACAGGGGTCTATTCACTGTACTTCCTCATCCCAAAAAGGACGGATCCCTCAGACCTATTCTGGATCTACGCCCCCTCAACATGTATATACTGTCAAAACACTTTCACATGCTGACACTGCAACAAATTCTTCCCCTGCTAAACCAAGGGGACTTCCTGGCAACCTTAGACCTCAAGGATGCTTACTTCCACATACCACTCCACCCATCCCACAGAAAGTACCTCAGGTTCACCATTCAAAACAAGCACTATCAGTTCAAAGTCCTACCCTTCGGGGTAACTACTGCCCCCAGAGTGTTTACAAAGTGTCTGGCGACAGTAGCGGCGCACCTCAGACGGCAGAACATACATGTCTACCCGTACCTAGACGACTGGCTTGTTCAAGCGAAGTCGGAACTGCAATGCGCCGCGGACATGTCCCACACTATTCAACTCCTTCACAGTCTGGGATTCTCGCTCAACTACCCAAAGTCGCACCTTCAACCAGCCCATGTGCGGCAGTATCTAGGCGCGACAATAAACACCCTGACTGCTATGGCTCAGCCAAACCCAGCCAGGATCAACAGTATCCAGTCACTAATCCAACGGTTCAGACCGCAACACTCCCTACCAGCGAGAGTGTTCATGCAGTTGATAGGCATGATGGCCTCCTGCATTTTCATAGTCCCGCACGCGAGGTTGCACATGCGTCCTCTCCAGGAATACTTAGCAAATCAGTGGACACAGGCTCGGGGACAACTGACGGACCTAGTGTTGGTGACCGGTCGGGCATACAACTCTCTGCATTGGTGGAATCCACACAACCTTTGCAAGGGACGACCGTTCCAAGAGCCAGTGCCACAGATTATCCTGACGACGGACGCATCTCTCCAAGGATGAGGTGCTCATGTGCTCCACTACACTGTGCAGGGACTGTGGTCCAATCAACAACAGAAGTTGCACATCAACTACCTGGAATTGATGGCAATCTTCATGGCGCTAAAGTCCTTCAAGGTACATTTGTGCAACAAAGTCGTGTTGATCCGGACGGACAACATGACAGCCATGTACTACATCCAAAAGCAAGGAGGTACTCACTCACCACAGCTGTCTCATCTGGCTCAGAGCATGTGGAAGTGGGCCATTCAGAGGAACATTTTCCTCATGGCAGAACACCTCCCCGGCAAGGACAATCAGATGGCGGATCTGCTCAGCAGGTACAGCCATCAAATGCACGAGTGGGAGATTCATCCATCAGTACTCCACCCGTACTTCCAGCAGTGGGGTCATCCACAGATAGACCTGTTTGCCACAAGGGAAAACGCAAAATGCCAAAGCTTTGCCGCCAGGTTCCCTCATCCACAATCGCAGGGGAATGCGATATGGATGAACTGGTCAGGCAAATTTGCGTACGCTTTTCCCCCAGCGCCTCTCATTCCGCTGGTGGCAAGAAAACTAAAGCAACACTCGATGACTCTCATCCTAGTTGCTCCAACATGGGCACCCCAACCGTGGTACACCACGTTTCTAGAACTTTCCGTGGTACCGCATCAAAGGCTGCATCTCACACCCAGCCTCTTGACGCACAGCCATGGCGACATTCAGCATCCAGATCCGCAACAGCTCAATCTGGCGATCTGGCTCCTGAGGTCTTAGAATTTGGCTACCTCAACCTGCCTCCTGAATGCATGGACATCATCCGTGAGGCAAGGAAGCCCACAACCAGAGCTTGCTATGCTGCAAAATGGAAGCGGTTTGTCATTTACTGTACAGACAACAATATCAACCCGCTAGATGCATCCATTCCTAACATCATCTGCTATTTGTTACATCTTTACAAATGCAATCTGGCGTACGCTTCCATTCGGATACATTTATCCGCCATAGCGGCTTACCTCCAGAATAGGCAGCACCTCTCTGTTTTCAGAGTGCCTGCCATTAAAGCCTTCCTAGAGGGACTGAAACGAGTCATTCCTCCTAGAACTCCACCAGCTCCTGTGTGGAACCTCAATGTGGTCCTCACTAGGCTGATGGGCCCACCTTTCGAGCCACTGCACTCATGCGAACTTCAATTTCTAACATGGAAAGTGGCTTTTCTCATTGCTATCACGTCGCTCAGGCGTGTTAGTGAGCTGCAAGCGCTCACAATACAAGAGCCATTCATCCAAATACACTCTAACAGGGTAGTGCTTCGCACTAACCCCAAATTCCTTCCTAAGGTGGTGTCACAGTTTCATATCAACCAAACTATTGACCTGCCTGCTTTTTTCCAAAACCCGCAAACGGTAGCGGAAAGAATGCTTCATACATTAGACGTTAGGAGGGCGCTAATGTACTACATTGACAGGACACAACCCTTTAGGAAGACACAACAACTTTTTGTTGCCTTCTCAGCACAACACAAAGGCAACCCTATTTCCAAAGCAGGAATAGCCAGATGGATTGTTAAATGCATTCAAATCTGTTATCAAAAGGCTAAACGCACTTTAACAATACCCCCAAGGGCGCACTCTACACGCAAATTGGGGGCCTCCATGGCTTTCCTAGGGAACATTCCTTTAGAAGACATTTGTAGAGCAGCCACATGGTCTACACCACACACATTTACCAAGCATTATTGCGTAGATGTGCATTCCAAACAGCAAGCAGCTGTAGGACAGGCTGTTCTCAAGACACTTTTTCAAGCTTCTGCAGCTGGCACGGGCAACCGCCCTTAATGGAGGGACTGCTGTGTATTCTATGCACTAGATATGAATTTAGCAGCCCACATGCCTCGAACTGAATATGCTACTTACCAGTATGCATCTGTTCTTGGCATGTAGGGCTGCTAACATTCATATCGCCCGCCCTCCTCCCCGGTGCCCGTAGCGGCTGCAGACACTCTCTTGCATTCATCATTAGCATGGACATCCTGTACACTGTTTCACTCCATCTCTGCCACAATGGCTAAAACAATCTGGGGATGGAGGCGATGCCCATGCGCACTGTAGTCCAGGGGAGGAGCCACCTATCTCGTGATACTTCGAAGACTCTTCCAGGACAACAATGTGCAATCATCCGGACCCAACACTAGGCGGCGATCTATGCACTAGATATGAATGTTAGCAGCCCTACATGCCAAGAACAGATGCATACTGGTAAGTAGCATATTCAGTACCATTTACTAGGGGCTTACATGTGGCCAGAGATGCCAATGTGGTTTAGGCTTTAGTATAGTTTTTAGGGCAGGAACACAGGCCCTGGGTACCTGATTGGCAGGGACCCAGGGCACACCACGGAAAAGTGCATCAGGTATCAGGCAAAACGTGGGGGGGCACTGCAACAGAAACTCACTTTCTCACAATAACTGAGTATTTCCAATCCAACGAGGGGACGTTCACACATGCTGACATAGAATGGGACGCCCTAAAGGTGGTTCTGCGCGGGCAGGTTATACATGCAGTATATGGAACTCGCATGACTTTAATCAAAGAGATACAGGGGCTAGAGGATAGAATACGACAGCAGGAACAAGAGGCACCGACTGAACCACACTTATTGCAAGCACTCTCCAAAGATAAGTTAGCACAAGGAAACATTAGACAAATGATGTGCTCTGGATTATAAACAGTACACGGTTAGAGGCTAGGCGGCGGGTGATAAGGCAGGCAAGACGCTTGCATGGTTGCTGAAAAGCAGCCTTATGCAACTGCCCATCACAGCAACATATACTTTGAAAGGCAATCTGGTCAACACGCAGGAGCAAATCAATGAATCCTTTTATAAATACTACACAACATTATACTAGGCCTCAGAATCAGGTGCACCATCAGCAATGCAACAGTTTCTAGAGGAGGCAACTCTCACACAAGTAACGCAAGATCAATACACAGATCTAGAGGCCTCGCTCACAGTGTCCGAAATCTCTGACACTATCAGACAACTAGCCAGAGGGAAAACCCCTGGAATGGACAGCTCGCCCACAAAATGCTATGCGGCATACTCAACCCAGTTCGCTCCTAGACTGCTCACAATATTCAAAGAGTCTTTCGACAGAGGCGTCCTACCTCTCTCTCTTTGAGAAGCAATACTTGTGGTTCTCCCAAAAAACTGGTTGGGGCCCCCTCCAAATGAGCTCTTATCGTCTGTTGTCATTCCTTTCCTCGGACTATAAAATTCTGGGAAAGTTGCTGGCCAATAGGCTGATGGAGGCTGTGCCAATGCTGGTTCACACGGACCAAAATGGGTTTATCCCAGGCAGGAGCATGGGGCTGAACCTTCGACGCTTGTTTAAAATCCTAGAATGGGCCCAAACAACACCTTGCCAAACTGGATAGCAGCCCTAGATATAGAAAAGGCCTTTGATAACCTAGGATGGGACAACTTGCTGATGGTGCTGGCTTGGTTCGGCATATGTCCCAAGTTCTTATGCTGGGGAAAATATTATACAGTAACCCACGAGCCAGAGTGAAGACGGGTCGTGTTATATCACCATCCTTCGGTATCGAACGTGGCACCAGACAGGGTTGTCCACTTTCACCAATATTTTTTGCTTTGGCCATGGAGCCCTTGGCTTGTGCACTTTGCGGCCATGTGTTGGAATCGGTCATACAGGTACATACGCAGTGGCACACTGTGTCCCTTTATGCGGATGACGCACTTATTTATCTCTGCAATCAGGGAGAGGGGCTTCGAGGCCTAATAGCGTTATTAGACACCCATGCACGACTATCAGGCTTGAAAGTCAACTGGGATAAGTCAGTCTTGTTCCCAATGTCACCCATCCCGGTAGGGCAGCGACAACCTCATGCCCCACTAGTAAGAGCGTATGATTCATTCAAGTACTTGGGAGTCCAAATCTACAACTCCCCGTCTGACCTGATAGACGGTAATCTGGGGAAAGACGATTTCCAGTGGCAGAGACTATATACTTGCCTAAAACGTCCGGAACTGGTCAAATGGCAGGCAGTCGGCCTGACTACATGGGGAGACTTATTTGTGGACTTGGCTTTATGTGATTTTGCCACTCTGATGAACGACTATAGTATATCACCCGGTACATCCTCCTCTATGCAACACTAACACAGCAGGCAATGCAAATTTGGGGGGACATCAGCACGGTACCACCAACCGCTGAAGGTTTGCACACATTACTGACACCGTTCAGGTAGGAAAGCCATCATGGCTATCTACAATTCTTTTAGTGACAAATGCAAAACAACAGTTGATGGACAGAATGCAGAACAATGTCATACATTCACCCCAGTACAGAGATCCGGGCCTAAATCCATCGTTTTTTTTGCACTCCACACCACCCCAGTTCAGACATGACCATATGCAAATCTGCCCTGACCCTGTGCCTCATGGGAACAGTCCAGCCCGAACTGCCAAGCCATGTTACAATTCTTTTAGAGCAGACACAACTCCCTCCCTAACTTCATTACACAAATACCGGACCATTGCGCTCTCCACAGAAGTTACATATAAACAATGGAAACAATGCGTGGGAAATCCCCAAATTATCTCCATAAACGCCAAAGTGAATTACAAGCAATTCAGTTATTTACATCTCACATACCTAACCCCACATAGGCTGGCGCGAATGTACCCGACGTTCATTGATGCCTATCCCAGATGTCATGCTTCAGACAATGATTTTATGCATATGGTATGGACATGCTCCCACATCACTACATACTGGGGGAAAGTATTGGAGATGTTATCAGCTGCAACGGAAACCACAATTACATCGCAGAGCGCACACTACTTACTAGGCATTACCAAACGGAACGCACGCCGTAAGAATCTTAATAAATTCCTAGACCTGGCGTTGGTACGGCTAAACGCTCCTTGGCTATGGCCTGGAAGTCCCAGTCGGGCCCCTCCACCAAGCACTGGTTGATTTGTATTCGACGTGCTCTGGTGGCCGAACACGTGACACTGACATCTAGCCCCCACGCCCAACAGCTAGGACACAACCTGTAGACTGGCAGCAATATGTAACCATCATAGAAGCTAGCCTCTGCGACGCACACGATACTGGGTGATGCACTAGCTGATCCGACAAACACACACACCATGAGCACTCATATTAAGATACACACATGGGCGGGGCACTGGACAATACATACACAGGGGTGGTGAATAGATACTGTTTCACACTTCAGGCAGGGACCGATCGCACGCACACACACACAATACGGCACACACGCTGCATGACTCCACCATTCTATCCCTATTAAAGCACTCAACACAACTAGACCTTGGCTACCCGCACTCCACATAATTGACGCATTTAACGGTAATAAATACACAACGAACACAGGACAGGCACATTAGTTAGGTGGTATTATGTTTATTTATTGTTTATATCATGTTTGTTCTCAGCAAAAATGTATTGACAGCCACTGCAGTGAATTATTATCGATATTGACGATCTGTAACGTTGGATATGGTGACTCGCCCCCTCCACCTACTAGGCACAACAATGCTAATGCTACAAAGATATATTTATGGCATAATATGTACATTATTATGCCGTATTTACAGCTGTATGTTGTTTTTGAGTACAAAATGTATTTAAAAAATTATTTTTTTTTAAATCTTTTTAAATTGCTACAAGGAAACAATGTTTTATTTATTTATTTATTCAGAGTTTTATATAGCGCGAACAAGATCTTTACAGATATCAGAGCGCTTCACAGAAAACAAGGGGAGAGGATAGCATGAGGGTGACGCAACATAATATTGGGTACAGTATAAAATTCAGTAGCATGATCAGATAAGATATCAGTCAAGTGCTAATAAAGTATAAAAAAAAAACAATCAAATATGCGTTATATAGGACGATACTGAGTCTTTCGTCCAGCTACGATAAAAATCAAGAGAGCTTAGGCTAAAAGGGATGGCTTATGACAGTATCTAAAAGTTACAGGGGGAGGGACATCGAGGTTCAGCAGGCTAACGTGAATAGTCTAATAATAGGTAGTGAGTGAGTAGCAAAAATGAATCGAGTAAACATCATAGAATTAAGGCGAACAAGAAGAATAAACAAATCTAAATCAATAGTAATATGACATTGTTTGACATTAGACAAACATGTTGCCAATGATACCCAGGCGGTGCGAAGTCTCTGAGCAACAAACATTAGAGTTCAGGTGAGCTTAGCCATGAGGATGGCTTTCACCTCTTTCTTAAAGAAGGCCGTGGAGGTGATCAGCCTGGTTTTGGGAGGGAGTGCATTCCAAATCCTCGGTGCCATTCCTGAGAAGGAGCGTTTGTATGTTTTTTCCTTCCGGAATCTGCGAGGTTTCAAGAGTAGGTTTTTTGCGCTTCTATTGGATCTCGAACCTCCAGATATAGACAGTTTTTGAGTGAGGTAGTTAGGTGCCTTGTGGTGTACGGCCGCGTGTGTCATAACAGCAATTTTCAGTTGTATTCTGGCTTCAAAGGGCAGCCATTTCAGGGATTTCAAGTCAGGCGTTATATGAGTGTGTTTTCTTGAGCCCGTAATGAGTCTCGCGGCAGCGTTCAAGGAGGCTCTTAGAGGTGCAGTTGCTGCTAGAGGGAGACCACTGAGGGTCACAATTCCATAGTCTATGCGAGGGATGACGAGGGCTTGTACTGCATTTTGGAAGTCTTTGGGTGGGAGGAAGGGTTTCAGCTTCCTCAATGTGTTGATTTGGAAATTAGCTCCTTTCGTTGCTATGCTAATGTGCTGTTGCATGTTGAGCTTGGCGTCAAGTGTGATACCTAAGGATTTCGCGGAATCCACAATGGTGGGCCGGACATTGAGTGCTGTTAGGTGGTTGAGCCAGAGTTGGGTGGTGGTAATTTTCGCAGGGGGTGATATCAGAAGGAACTCAGTTTTCAGAGCATTTAGTTTGAGGTGATTGTCGGCCAGCCACGATTGGGTCTTTATAAGAGTGTGGTTCAGGCGTTTGATATCATCCGGGGATTGTACCTTTAGGTAGAGTTGAGTGTCATCGGCATACATATGGAAGTATACATTGGATGCTTGGAGCATGGTGGCAAGTGGTTCCATGATGAGGTTGAACAGTGTGGGCGAAAGGGAGGATCCTTGTGGAACGCCTAAGTCTACTAGCACAGGCGAGGACAACACATTGTTGATCTTGAACTTCTGAGACCGGTTATGTAGGAAGGAGGTGAACCATTTGAGAACAGTCCCGGATAAACCCATTCTAGTGTTTAGCAGCTCAAGGAGGTTCTCGTGTTTGACCGTGTCAAAAGCTGATGAAAGGTCTAGAAGGATGAGGAGGCATGAGTCATTGCGATCAAGGATTTGGAGGGCGTCATCAATTATGTGTGTCATGGCCGTTTCCGTGCTATGTTTCGCTCGGAAGCCTGATTGATGAGGGTTGAGGAGATCAAATTTGTCAATGTGTTTTGTTAGTTGGAGTTGTACACATTTTTCCAGCAGTTTGGCTAATGTGGGGATGTTTGTGATGGGACGGTAATTGTTTAGGTCAGACTGGTCAGCTGTAGGTTTCTTGAGTATGGGCGTGACTTGCCCCATCTTGAGTGAGTCAGGGATAAGACCTTGTTGAAGGGAACTGTTAATGATTTTAGTCCAGAGTGGGAGGAGCATGGTGGTGAAGTCTTTTACAGCGTTAGCAGGTAGGGGGTCTGTGAGGGGCTTCACGGTACCGATCAGTCTGTGTATTGCTTCTTCCGAGTGGATATCGAAGGAATCCCATGATGCGTTGTTTTTAGGCTGAGTGTTAGATATTCTGATGTGGACAGGGTGTTGGCTTACATAATTGAGGAGATCAGTTCTTCAGCTTGAAGAAGGCGGAAAAGTCCTCACTGTGTGGGATACCGCTTGTTGGGTTGTTTGATTGTAAGGGTTGAGGCTTTGTTTGACTTTTGACTAGTTCGAAACACTTTCTTGGTCGGTTTTTCGCTTGGTCAAGCTGGAGGCTAAAGAAGTCAGATTTCGCATGTTTGATTTTCCTAAAGTAGGCATTCCTCTTGTTCTTAAGCTTTTTGCGATGTAGTGATGAGGGGTCAGCTCTCCAAGTGCGCTCTGCTGATCGCATAGCACGCCTGTCTTCGTTAAGTCTGCCGTCATACCAAGGGTTCGAGCTCTTGGTGGAGACTCTCTTTAGTTGCAATGGGGCGGCTTCATCGATTATAGAGGTCATAGAGTCGAGGTAGAGGTCGGTCAGTGATTGAACATCAGAGACGCCATCAGGGGGAAGGAGGAGCCTGTAAGTATGGGGGGGTAGGGAGTTAGGGTTAAGCATCTTCATGTCCCTTTTCCTGATCTTGCATTTGGTGGGTTGAGCCAGGGAGGGTTTGACTTTTTCATTGATAAAGAAGGTGATGATGTGGTGATCTGACCAATCACAAGGTTGGATTGATCCCAGTTGGGTAGAGTCCTCTTTGGCGATGATGAGATCGAGTATCGAACCTTTATCATGTGTTGGGCTGTTGCAAATTTGGGTGAGGTCAAGCGCATTAAGGAAAGTTTTAAGACTATTCACCACTGCGTCTTTTTGATCGTTCCAATGGAGATTAAAGTCACCCAGGTAGATTTGAGTGATCTGCCGACCGATGTTGGAAGTGATAGTGTCCATGAGTTGTTGAGAAAAGATGGGGTTGTCTCCCGGCGGGTGATAGATGAGATGTAGAGCACATACTGGTTTCCCCTCGCTGGAGATATCGAGGCAGAAGAGTTCACAGGAAGTGAGAGAGGGGGAGGTGACTTTGGTGACGGAGAGATTGCTCCTGAAAATGCAAGCGATTCCCCCGCCCGTCTTGCCGGTCCTGTCGTGTCTGATGATGTGGTAATTGGGGGGAACTAGTATGTCCATAATAGGCGCGGAGGCTTCACTTAGCCATGTTTCCGTCAATATGGCTAGGTCAAGATCCATTGATGTGATGAGATCTGCAATGTCGGAGGAGTGTCTCTGGGCCGATCTGCAGTTGAGAAGGATGCATTTGAGTCTGGGGGTGAGAAGGGAGGTCGAGTGATCTAGCGATAGGGGGACTTTTCTGAGGTTGTTTGGGACAGAGCTTCTGGTGCTCAGAGTTGGGTGCCTAACGGGATTTGTGAGAATAGTGGGTATGGGGAGGTGAGTGGGGGTTAAGTGTTTTACCGGTCCTGGTCCAAAGGAGCGGAGGAGGGTGCATAAGTCGTGGTCAGACAGGGAGTTAAGGGCACGCCGGGGGCGGTGGCTGTTATTGCGGGCGGGGATAGTGGGCCAGTGCGGAGAGAGTTGAGTGCGAGGGACTGTGGGGAAAGTGCGTCTTTTGTTATATACAGTGGTGGTCGTTGTGGGTCGATGTTGTCTGGAGGGTGCATGAAGAAGCTCTTTGATGGTGCGGAGCTCGTCTTTGAGTTGTAGGAGGGTGGATAGGATCAGGTCCAGAGGTGTCTTGGTGATAGTGTTCGTGATGTGGGCCGTGGGCGAAGGGCTGAGAGGGGATTTAGAGAACGGATTTGGGGCGGTGAGGAGGGGTATGCTGGCGTTAATGTAGGGCACTGCGGTAAAAGTGGGCGGGGTGATATTCGGTGGGTGCGTTGATTTGTAGGTGAGGGGTGTGGGAGAAGTAGGGGGAGGGTGGGATGTAGTGGAGGGGTCGGTGGGGGGCGGCGCCGGTGAGTTGAGGGATGAGTGAAGGTCGAAGATAATCGGGGTGGTGAGAAGGAAGCGGGGGCTGAGTAATGGGGGAGAGAGGAGGGGGGATGTTGTTGTATTGGAGGAAGCAAGTTCTGGGGTGCTAGTTGGGAGTGTGGGGGGGTAGAGAGAAAAGAGGATCTGCCGCGGGGGGAGAGAGATATACTCCGGGTGGTGTTGCATTCAGCTGGATTCGTATGAGGTGTGAGATGGGGGGAGGGGTGGGTGGGGTTGAGTTGGATGTATGAGGGGGAATGGTCTTCGTCTGTGGATGAGGCGAGTGGGGGGGTAGCGTCAGGTGTGAGACTAACTATAACACTGGGGGGATGGGAGGGATGATGTTGCAAAGGGCAAGGCGGGTTATTTTGCGGATTGGTGTTGGGGGGAGTTGTGCCGCTTGATGTGTGCAGAGTGGAGGTCCGCCGTTTGGCGATGTGTTCTAAGAAGGTAGGGAATAGGTTGTCTAGTTGGTCAAGGTTCCTGTCAGTGGCTTGGAGTAGAATGGTCCCATTGTTGTAGATGGTGATTGTGGCTCTGCCTGGGAAGACTAGGGATGGTGTGATAGAAAGAGTTAGGCAATGAGCGGATTTATTGGTGGTGTGTATGGTGAGAGTGGAGAGGAACGCTTTCCTCCATTGTGCTCTACGCGGAGTGTAAAAGATGATATCGTTGTTTGTGTCTCCGTTGGTCAGTGAAAAGTAAGTGTCCACACATGGTAGTTCAGGGTGTGCCTTCAGGAAATTGTGTTTGTAGCGTTTGGCGTTTTTTTTGGTGAGCTCAGGTGGGTATATGATTTTGTAGGTATGCTCGCCCAAGCTTTCCATGGCGGAAGAGGCGTGGGTAGAAGAGGTGGGGGTATTTGTGTGGTTGCGGGGCATTTAGTCTAAGTGGTGTAGTGTGGGCAGTAGGTATGGATGACTAGTCTAAGGTGGCCCCTCCAGTGGAGACTTATGACTAGTCTAAGATGGCCCCTCCAGTGGAGAAATATTCAAAGATGGCCACCAGGGAAGTGTATAGGGAGCCAGAAGTAGTCCTTTCTTTATTGTTGATGTGCCTTAGAGAGATAGTTTCCCTTTCCGGGGCAGGTCGAGTTAGTCCATGTTATTGCATCACTTCGCAGGCTTAAATACAACATAACTTTTTGTACCAGAGACTTTGTAATCATTAAATAAATGCTTGAGCTGCCCACTTTAAACAACATTAATTACATTAATTCCTAATGTGTTTGGCAATTTCATATTGGGAGTTGGATGGGGCGTCGTTCTGAATTCCGAACACAGAATTACAAGATGGTGGAATTTAATACGGTCAAGAAATTTAAACTAGCTTTGCTTCTGAAATCTATCTTTCCGTTCCCAGGCAAAGGCGCGTTTCAGCCGGAAGAGCAACAGCGACCATATGGCCTTTGTCAGAGCTGTAAAAGGATGGAGCGAGTTTGCGCGGGATCGGAGTGCACGAGATTACTATCTGAGTGAGAACATGCTTTATGGCCCAGCCCTCCGTTTCATTCAAGGTGAGCTAGAGTTTCCCTGTTTATTTAGTTCACCCTCGGTTTGCATGAGGGTAAGAAGTTTGTGTGCTTTATTTCTCTAGGTCTGCTCTTAGTTTACAAAAATCATAACTCTATGAGTCATGATTATCAAAGAAGCACTATCCAAAGCTAATGATAATGCTGCCCTGGCAGCAATGACTTATATGGCCCCTAAATGTCTTGGAAGGCGGAAAAAGGTTGTAATGGTGGATTGAGACACACAAAGGGCCAGACAAAGGATGTTTGTTGACCCAATCAACATCACTCCCCAATAACCTAGAACACACATAAAGGGCGTGGAAGGTCTCTTAAAAAAACCAGGATAGTGTATAACAAGTAGAGGTCTATTGGAATGTAGTCCTTTAGGGACACAATCCCTCATCCACCCTCAGGTGGCATGCTTCATCAAAGGGTTCCTCCAGTCACCACTGGCAAATGTGGTGGTGGAGTGGGCTATAAGTCTCCCAAAACAGGCAGGCGAGGAGCCGCTTAACCTACTGTTATAGAGGTTACACCAATGTGAGCTGGATGGTTGTAGGAGGCTTGATTAGTATATGATGCACACTTATTCAAGTGATGCACCCTGTACTAATCCAGACAACCCATAAGGTGATTTTAGTGGTCTTTGATAACGATAGAAAGCTCTCAAAGTGGTAACTGTGGAGAGCATCCTTCAGGCTTATATTGAAGGAGTGTAAAGCAGCCTGTTTTACCACATTTAATCGACAGTGTAGATTAGATGAAAAAGAAATACACTGTTTTATAAAAAATAAGTCTATTTATTACAAAACACAATCGCTAACAAATTGGTATATCTCCTACCCGGTGATATCAACCCAATACACAAGAATAGTTCAAATTAATCAGGTAAGTAGCACAAATATACACTGGTCTCCAGGGGAAGACCAAACCATATATTAAGAAAGTGGAATACGAACTGCAAAGGAGAATGGGACTTGGACCAGAAGACTGAGAGGAGCTGGGGAAACAAGGAACCACCCAAGGTAAGTACCCAGGAACCCCATGGAGGCTGTGTGCAGAGTGGAAACACAGCTGGGTGCCCAATGGAATTCAATGGAGAAGTCGGAGTTGCTGTTTTAAAGAAAAAGTACATTTCCCGGAGGACCCCAAATGAACCCTTTGGAAGACAGAAGGTTGGTGAGCCATCCCATCCATGGATGCCCAGGAACCCGGTTACCTGCACCAGGGAAGCCTGGTTCATAGGGGTGAAGTGATCTTGGAACCTGCCGTAGACAACAATGGGAAACTTAGAAGAAGATGCCTTTGATGAAGACTATGAAGTAGTCAGGAGAATCCAAGGGTGGATTCTGGAAGGGAAAAACCTTGCAAGCAGAGTGGACCGTTCTCTTCCAGGGGATCCTCATCAAAGTCATAAGCATTAGAATATTACCGCCCATGCGCGGGACCCCGGAAACACTATATTATATGTGCCCCACATATATATAACCATATATATATATATATATCAAAGCTCCTAAGTGCCCACAGGCAAAAGCGCACTCTCCAGCGTCTCGCACACCGGCGTTTATCAGGTAAGGTGGGGATTCATCTCCCGATGAGATTTCAGTTCTCTTGTCGACCATTAAAAAGCCTGACGCGTTTCTGAGCTTCTGGCTCGTCTTCAGAGGCTTCGACAAAAGTATTGTGTACGTGACACGCCCATAAATACTCCTGTTTGCCCTCCATTGGGCTACCCAGCTGTGTTGATATGCAAGGTTCTCTGGGCCTTGTAGTCCGTGTCATGTTAAATAATCCTGGATGGATGCACAATAATTCAAAAACTGTCTGTAAAAGCCCTGGATGGGCCTCGTAAGCGTGTCCCCACACAAAATCCCTTAAGGCGCTGATTCCTTTTGGGGGTCCTGTGGATTTCGAGCCACAGGACCCCCGTGCTTCTCGGGGTAGTGCGCTTTTTACGGCTGGGCTGCCGCACAAATATCAAAGCTCCTAAGTGCCCACAGGCAAAAGCGCACTCGCCAGCGTCTCGCACACCGGCGTTTATCAGGTAAGGTGGGGATTCATCTCCCGATGAGATTTCAGTTCTCTTGTCGACCATTAAAAAGCCTGACGCGTTTAATCGAGACATGAGAAGCTGCAGACTGGGGTGCGGAGATGTCTTTACCCGTTTGAAGCAAGGGCTGCTGGATGAGTGCATCCTTAACCTGTGGGTAACTCGGAGCTTTCATTTGCACGCGGCAGCCCAGCCGCGAAGGGTGCACCCCCCCGCGGAAGATCCATGGGGGTCACGGGTCGGAAGTCGCCGAACCTGTTGTGAAGCAGCAGCCAAGGGATCTATGGACAACTGCATCCCGGGGCCCATCCAGGGCTATGAAATGGCAGAACACGCACCCATACAGGGAAGAGACACGAACTACAAGTCCCACAAGGCAGTGCGTTCCAACTCACACGAGTTCGCTCACCTAAGGGCGGTTAAATAGTGGGAGTGTCAAAGCGTCTAACTCAAGTCGAGCCTCTGAAGACTAGCGTAGGCTCAGAAACGCGTCAGGCTTTTAATTGAGACATGAGAAGCTGCAGACTGGGGTGCGGAGCTGTCTTTACCAGTTTGAAGCAAGGGCTGCTGGATGAGTGCATCCTTAACCTGTGGGTAACTTGGAGCATATATATATATATATATATCGCAAGCGCTTCGGGAGGGCTCACCGCTTCATCCGACCCTCCGGTCTGTATTTGGCTCCTCTGCAATGTTCACAGGTTCCCTTGAATTAAAATTGGGTCCGACGCGTTTCGGGGCCACAAACGCCCCTTCCTCATGGACTATGCGCAGTTCAACAACATGTTCTCTTCACGCTGGTCAAACGCGTTTTAGTTTGAACAGCTGGCGTCGTCCTCCCTGAGTGGGTGGAGTCTGGCAACACCGGGACTCTTGGTCAACGTAGTCCTGTGAAGTGAAATAAAATAATATATATATAAAAAAATAAGCAATTGCAGCCTAATAAACACTAGAGCTGAATCATGCTGTAAAGAATTTCCACCATACATGAATAACATGCATGAGAAACAACAACAAAGTTTTTTTAGAAACTGTTTTAATGCTCAGAAAGCAGTAGTAATTCTCATAAAACACTGAATTCATAGAAATCTCCCAGGCTGCATTGCAAATACACAGTCTAAAAAGACTGAAAAGCTAACCTGTAGCTGCATAGCAATAAACTGACACCGTGCCTTTAAGGCACTCCTGACCCTCAGCTTCCCATCATGCCTCAGGGGTTACAGTTAGGTCAGTTGTTCTTTCCGGCTCCTTCAGGAAGGATCCTGGTAACACAGCTCCACTGATTTCTGTCAGAAATTCACTTCATTTTTCACAACTTTTTTGACTTACTTCGACGTTTTAAGTCTTGTCAAGTGAGGATCTGTCTTTTATTGACTTTTTTTTTTTACATTTTCTACCTTAAAATGCCTTTTCTTTTTGATACCTGCCCTTCTTGTGGTAAAAAGAAGGCCAAGACAGACTCCCATGAAGTCTGTATACTTTGTCTACCTGAAGAACATGATCCAAAGACCTGTCCTTACTGCCAAACCCTGTCAGGCAGAACTCTGAAGGACAAGGAGAGAATTTGCATCTATGGCCGGGCATATAGGTCATCTAGAGGAAGGTCTCCGGTAAAGAAGGCCTCCAAGAGGTCTAGAGCACCTTCTAAGGACAGGACTTCACGTCCTTCAGCTTCAGCGTCGGGCTCGGCGCTGAGAAAAGATCTACCGGTGGGTCATTTATCTAAAAAAAGACCTTCAACAGCGGGCTCGCTGTCGAGAAGAAGAGATTCAGGTACGTCGTCGAGAATTCAAGACCCTCCGCCGTCGTCAACTAGGCGACGATCGGCGTCTAGGACCAAGACCCCTCCGCCGTCGTCAACCCGGCGACGATCGGCGTCGAGGAGCATCACACCTCTGCCGTCGTCAACCCGGCGACGATTGGCGTCGAGGAGCATCACACCTCCGCCGTCGTCAACCAGGCGACGATCGGCGTCGAGAAGTGTGACCACTCCGCCGTCGTCAACCCGGCGACGATCGGCGTCGAGGAGCAGAGACCCTTCGTTGACACGACGTTCGGCGTCGAGAGCAGGCTCAACTCCGTCGTCGCAGACACAGCGATCGGCGTCGAGAGCCCTGAGTCCTCCGCCGTCGACAACCAGGCGTCGATCGGTGTCGAGGATGAGATCTCCGTCGTCATCTCGTCGCCGTCGAGGGTGCCAAATACCCCTCCGCCGTCGTCTCGTAGACCCTCGACGTCGAGATTGGCTGCCCCGCCGTCGTCCCAGCGACATTCGGCGTCGAGAGAGAGAAATGCTCCGTCGTCCGCTGCACATTGCCGTTCGACGTCGAGAGATCACCGATCCTCATCAGCCTCTCACCGGCATCGCTCGCCGTCGAGGCATTCGACGTCAGATCACCCGACGTCGAAGCGGCAAGAATTGAGGAAGCATGCTGGATCGCCGTCGAGGGACTCCCGCCCGACGTCGAGACCCGCTTCAGAGAGATCCAGGAAAAAATCGGTTATCCTGGTGATGGAGTCAGCATCCCACCACTCATCCTTGCATTCGTCTAGGCCATCAGGTCCCACCATGGATTTTAGCATTTCAAAAGGCTATGTATATGTGATGGCGTGCAGGCGCGCCCACTGTGGATTATTGGGAGAACACTACATCGCCCAGCAGGCCTTGCAAAAGGCCACGCCCATCGAAGCAGGTGATGAATTATCGAGTGCTCTTCAGCAGCGCCTACAGCCACCCTTTGCCGCGACACGCCACTGAAGAAAGGATGTTTCCTGAAACGCGTCTGGCGTTTACCTATGAACATTTTGCTTTCCTGATGGATCCTGCTGGCAGGCTGTCTTTTACCAATAAAGTGGGCTGTACAGAAACCTTTGTGTGGCTCAATTTCTCAAAGGGGTTTTTCTGCAAGATTTGGATATATATATATATATCTTGGAGCAGAATATATATATATGTATATATGTTTATATATATATATATATATGGTTATATATATATATATGTGGGGCACATATAGTGTTTCCGGGGTCCCGCGCATGGGCGGGAATATTCTAATGCTTATGACTTTGATGAGGATACCCCTGGAAGAGAACTAGGATTACAGTCTGACACTCTGAGGTGACCAGGAGGCATGGAAACACAATGCCTGATGATGTCGAGAGGTTCAGAAGATACGATAGTGACTTGGCGCTGCACCTGTGAGGACCATATTACGCTGAGGAAGACCAGGAGCAGTGCACAAGCTGTCCCACGTCGAATGTTGGTGTCTAGGTGGTCAGGTGCTGGCTGGAGCACCAACAAGCCTTGGTAGCCGCAACTGGTGTGGAAAGCGAAGAGATGCCTGCAGATCCAGGGGAGGGACTCTTTCACTCTGAGGGAGATTACTTCAGATGTCCTTGATGCCGACAGGCCATGTGGAGAACCTGGATGAAGCACAGACCCTGGCGACACAGAAGACTTGAACAGCAAGACCAGGAGCAGCAGGAGTCTTCTTTGATGCAGTCTCCGTTCCAGTCGAACTCCAAGTGTCCAGACAGTCGATGAGTGTCTTAGTTTCAGAGGTGAGTCTTGTTCCACAACATATTTAAGGACCCACCCACAGGGGAGCCTTTAAGTACCCTAGGGAAAGAGTTGGAATGACTCTGGGGTTCCTCCAGAGGAGGGGCTGGACAGAGGAGATGATACTTCCCTGTCCTTTGTCCAGTTTCCTACCAGAGCTGGAACCAAGGGTTCCCGACCTGGCTCAAACCTGAGTATGCATGGAGGGCACCTGATGTGCCCTTCAAAGCAGTCTGGTGGCGCTGGCCAGCGCCCCCACCCCAGCCCAATACACTAAGTTCTGTCTGGGAGGTGGTCACACCTCCTTGTGACAGGAAATCTATTGTTTTACCTTCCCCTGCTTGAGCTTAGCAGCAGGAGGGCGGAATCACGTCTGTTATCGGCAGCAGCACTGGCGTGCTGACAAACCCTGAAAGGCTGTTGCCAGTAGTACGGGGAGTCCCTTAGAGAGCCCCCCAGTACATGGGCTCATATTTCCAGCATCGGAATCGGTGTTTGGGTATGATTCCAACATGTTTGATTCCAAATATGACCAGGGTCGGTGCAGCCACTATATAGTTGGACATCTCATAATCAGTGATTCCTACTATATATCTTAAAATGGCTGATTCCCCCACCCCCTACAACCCTACAAAGCCTGGAGAATCGACTCCGGCGTTTGTCGTGGTGTCTTGTTCATACAGGGGCACCCTCACACTTATAACCAAGCACTCTGCCCTCAGGATTGAAGAGCATGCCATAGGGTTGACTTATAGGTTTTAGGTGCAGTGACCCCAGATATTAGGCAACTTACATCTGTTGTGTGGGGTGTAGGCACCACCTCACACAGGCTGCAATGGCAGGACTGTGGTTTCAGTTGACTCCCATGGGTAGCAGAATACATGTTACAGTCCATGAGAGACCCCTGGTGTACCTCTGGCCTGGGTACCTTAGGTCCATATACTACAGACTTATAAGGGTACACCAGTAGCCAATTGTGGAGGTACCAAAGTACTTTACAGAACGAATTTAGGGGAGAAAGCACAGATGCCGGGGTCCTGATTGGTAGGCTCCCAGCAAACTAAGTCAAAAAGACACTGACGCAAGGCAAAAAGTGTGTGTGACCATGAAAGCAGATCCTACTTTCCTACAGTGGTGTAGGTGAGAACAAACTGTGTAATGCAAAGATAAGAAACAGTGAAAAGATGATTTAAAATGCCTCTCAGTGGACCAAAAATCGTTTTAATACATGTCCTTGAGGAGCATATTAAAAACAAATTCAAGGGGAATATAACTGTACCCCAAGTGTGATCAGAATGGTCAACCTGTTTCTGCCACTAGTAATTACCCTACTATGTGGTGTTTGGCATTCTTCAGGGCTACATAATTGATACCTATCTCTTTGTGAGTAGAACAATAAAAAAATGCAGAAAGAAAATGGTACGAATGCTACGCCCTGATCAGTGTGGCTGTAGGCATCATTGTCTGCATTTGTCGGGTCAATGGGTTTCAATTCGCCAGCGTAGGACAGAAGTTGACGAGGCTTACTAAGGTTCGCTTTCACTCCATCTATCCTGCCCAAATCGGTAAGCAAAAGCATTTTACCCACGCCCACATTAAACAATACTGAAATATCTTTGCATTGCCGACACCATGCAGCTCACATTGGTGTAGCCTCTGCAACAGTAGACTAAGCATCTCCTCTCCTGTCTGTTTTAAGAGAGTTGTAGCCCACTCCACCACCACATTTGTCAGTCGTAAAAGGAGGAACCTGATGATGAAGTATGCCACCTGAGGGTTGGTGAGGGTTTTGGCTTTAAAGGACTATATTCCAAGAGACCTCTACTGGTTATACACTACTCTTGTATTTCTTTTAAAGACTCTCCATGTCCTTTATGTGTGTTCGGTGCATGGTGGATTGACAAAAGAGCCAGTTTGTTTTAATAGTTTCTAGATGTGATGTTTAGAAGAGGAGATGAGGATATTGAAGTATGTTGATTTTGTTCTGTTGGAAGCCAAAACAGTCTCTTTGTAGATCTCTAGGTGTTATTGGCAGCAGAACTCTGGCCATCCACCTCATTATTTTCAGATATACTTCAATTGACACATGGGCTTCCTGCATAACTTGCTGTATAGTAAGCACTCCTTGAACATTTTCTCCAAGCTCTCTGATGTTTAAAGAAGACCTGAATTTCTTTTCCAATATGCCCGCTCTGTCTCCCATTTAACTTTGGTATCTTCCCTCTACAGGGCTTGTCACACAGTTTTCAGCAAACCTGTATGAAGCATTTTTGGTGTCTAACTCTTCTGAATGCACCCAGCGATATGCCCAGTGCAACCAGTATAGTGAGGAAGAGGAGCTGGTGAAGGGTGTTTTGCTTGCTGGCCTATATCCCAATTTGATTGAGGTAAGAACAATGATAAACATGCATTTACAATGCAATAGGTCTCGCATTTACGTGAGTTTGAGCTATTAGCATTGTAAATGGGAATGCCTTTTATTTATGTTTTGGATTTTGAAACATAAATAAAACGCGTTGTCATTTACAATGCCAATACCTTAAACTCGCGTAAATGCTGTCCCATCATGCAATCACTGAACAATGCCCCATGCCACTCTTGCAAAGAAAAACATGGCAGTCCCAGCACTGCAACTCTAGGCCAACGAGCCGTCACTGCCTTACCTCCCATCAATACAGGTCACAAATGACATGGTAGGCAAAAAATCATTGGCACCTGAATTCAGCAACTACTTGCGGCTTCCATATTCCACAGCCATATAGAGGTTGTGATACACAGCTGATATAGTTACGCAACTACATGACAAGATGCAAACACACTAATGGCTCTAAGAGAGAACCATATGGGAGGGGGCGCAAGGCACATTGTCGGTGCCTGCCCCTCCGGCCTGGGTATGAGAAGACCCCAAGCAGCCCGGTGAGTGGGGCTGAGTCTTACAGTACTTGGGGGCATTATTGGCTTATCGAGCCCAGTGTGGCTCCAACGTCTGACATTTTGTGTTTACAGAGCCTAGGTAGCTCCAACGATCGGCGCAAGACACCGTGAGCGTGCACATGGGCTGTCCGGGCGCCCTCGCTCACGAAAGTGAAAGCTTGGGGGAGCACGAGAAGAGACGCGGCGGGTGCACATCAGCTGTCTGAAAGAGACGCCTTGAGCATGCACATGGGATGTCCGGGTGCGTGCACCTATCCTGTCCCGCATCGCAAAGCAAGTCGCGACAATAGGTCTCGCTGCGTGCAGCGCATGGCGCTGCATCGCTAGGCGAGACCTAAAAATGAGCTACGTAATGTGATGTTATGGGGTTCTTCAACTCTAAATTGTTTTTTTCTCCTTTATGTTGCCTGGCGATGTTTCCATTACCCACTCTGCAAACACTTTGTGATTTGGTGGTTTAGATGTTATGGCAATCACATTCATGCTTGTAATTGGTTTGGAGTATTTTAAGTATTTCTCAAACGGCTGAAAGAGTAGCATTAGAATGTACTTACCCTGTGGTCTGCCAGAACAAGAATTATCAAGCCTGATTGATGGATAATTTTGGGGAAAAAACATGATTTGCATAGATAAGACTTCCTCTGACAGGTAGTAATCCAACACAGAATCTGTTGTGGGAGCCCTCAGTGTAGGTGTGTAAAACATTTTGTTTTGTGTGTGTCCATCTCATGAACCTCTCTATTTGTTTACGACCTTTGGCACAGGAAGTCAAGTCTTATTTTCTGACAGCCCTTTCAACTGTCCTGCCAAGGGGATATTTCCCATCAGCTTGTTCTGTTTGTAAGGCTTTTAAAATGTGATCCTCTTTTTAATTCCATCATCTTTAGTCCTTTTTAGGTTTCGCCTGGCGTTTACTGCGCAAGCAGTATCGCGCAGGCGAAAACTTTTGTAAACAAATATGGGGCTTCGTTCCGCCTCTCTGTCCAATTGGCTAGCTCCATAAATGCAGGCTAGCCATTGGAACAGAGATGCGTCACTCATTCCCCGAGCAGATTCGTTGGCGTTCCCACGATTTTTACTCATCCCGCCCATTTTGGTGCGTCATTGCGGCGGTGGGCGGATGTTATTATTTTTTTTTTCTCGTCCTGTTTCAAAGTGTCCTTTGCAGGAGTGGGCTGCGAGATTGAAGTTGCCAGGATGCGGTGGGCTGCGCGATTTCTTTCCTCGCAGGTAAGCGGCATTTTTAAATATGTTTTTTTTATCTGTTTCCCCCCCCCTCCCGCTGTCCGTGCGCCCCCCTCCCGCTGTCCGTGCGCCCCCCTCCCGCTGTCCGTGTGCCCTGCTGCAAACAATGGCTGCGACAGGGAGGCAGCTGGGACCATTGAAAAGGGTTGCTTAAACAAACCAGCTCAGGCTGCATCGTTTGACTATGCACTAGGATCATTTCGTTTGTACGTAAATAATTCCTTCCATTTCTCTATTTGTTCCCCCTGCATAGGATGATTCGTGTGCCTTTATACCCAGCCCGCCACTGTCTACCAAGGGCTTATCCGTGTGTGTTTTGCATCAGAATGTTTGCTTTTGGGGGGCCGTAGTTGCACGACGTTCGTCTCTAAACCCCTTACTGTGTTCGGCGTGTATGTATGCGCCCCCCGGTCTATGCTGCGTTCTGTAAAGAATCCTACACAATTCTCCGTAAATGGCATTTGCTTTGATCGGTGCCCGTATCTTGCAGTGTAGTGTATTCAGTTACGGATTACACTGCATTTTATCTCGCCCCCACTTCGCGAGGATTCACCCCGGATGGCTTGTGAATTAATTACAGTTCAGAATCACTTATTTGTTTTATTAGAGGCGCTGCCCTTATCGAGCGCAATGCCCTTCCTGTGAGTGCACCCCCGTTTACTTTTATTAGCGAGTGTGATATATTTTAAGCCCCATCCCACGCCTCTGCTTTGAACATTCATAAGCCATTTTGTGGAGGGTAAAAACATTTGCACCGGGTCTGCCACGGTTTTGCCCTGTTCAAAAAATGCATTGTGTATGTGAGAGCCATATCTTGCCATCCATCCCAATGCTTGGCCACTTTTGCATGTTTCCTTCAATTATCTGTACGTATGTGTGTATGTGTGTGTGTGTGGTGTCTGTGTCAGCATGTATGTGTGGACGAATGGCTGTGTATGTGTATGGGAAGTTTTTATGACAAGTGGATTTGTGGTTGCTTCTATGTGTGATTGTGTGCGTTTGTATTTCTAACAGTATGTCTGAGAGTGAATATGTGACTGTGTGTGAGGGACAGTTGTCTAATGAATGGACGTGTGACCATGTGTGTGTGATTGATAGTTTTTTTTATATCAGTAATTTTTATTGAAAATTGTATTTACATGGTGCACCAGGTGGGCATGAGACTGCTGGTGTTTGCTGTATGTGTATGTGTGAGAGGTAACATGCAGCAATGTGTGTGTATGGTTGCATGTGCGACGAGTGGGTGTGTAGCTTCATGTGTGTGTTTGACAGTGTTGCCACGAGTCAACGTGATGTTAATTGTGTAACATTTGCAGTTTCTGTTGCCTGCTGTTGGTGGACCTGAGTAGCGCTTGGAGATTAGAACTTTCCCTTGATCTATGTCTTATTTATACCATCTACTTGCAGAATAATAGATCCACTTCCTTGTCTCCGTCAGGAGAATTTATTCAAAATCAATAAGGGAAAATAAATGTATATTTTAAATGTAAAACTCAAGTAAGTAAGCTTCATTCAACAAGGGCAAAGGCGTACCGCAGTCCTCCTGACATCCCACTCCGGCTATCAGCCTCTTCACAAATCCTCTTCCTGTCTTTCTTGTTAGATCCCTCTTTCTGCCACTCACTCCTTTGCACTTTTCCCTGCACCCTCTCGTCTATCTTTCATCACTTTTCCTATTAATCCTTTGCGACACTCCCTCTGTTCTTTATATCACTATTACATCTATTTCTTGTCTCTAATTTCCTCAAACTCATTATCTTTTGCTACTCCTAAATGTATGCTCCCCAGCACACTACCCCTTTCTTTCGCCCTCTCTCTTACATCTATTTCAAACGTCACATTTATATCACTTTGTCCTATTTACTGTTTTTCATATCCCCATATCCCTTTTTTCTATATTAACCTTTCCACAAGCTTTCTATTTCTACTGCTCACTTTTACTTGCAATAGAGAAATATTACTGAACTAAATGTGTATATTCTGTTAATATCTCATATCAGCATGAAGAAGGAGGGGTTAGCGAGCCTGACAGCATTTTCATTTAATGGTTTATGAGTTTACATCATCGTCTACGTAGCCTTTCAGGAGCTATATTCACATCTATAACAATCATCTGAGAGCCTACATAATGCATGGAACTGGCAATAATAGAAGCCATCCTTGCTGACAATTAGTGTTCAGAAAAAAGAACTCAGTAGGGATTTTGTTGGCTGATATCATGATTTTTGCACATTTCAGGAGCTTACATTCGCATAGATTTGGACTTACGTTATTAATTAATCAGCATTTCCGGAGCTTAGATTGTCATGGATCAAAGAATTTTAAAGCATCATTTGGGATCAGTAATCAAATTACCTATTTCAGTTTCAAGTCCTGTTAGGTGTCACATGAGACTAGAGGAGAGAAGCAAAGGCATTTCTGAGGAAGGTGATTCTTCAGGCACCTTATGGTGGTTGAACGAGTGGTCTAGTCTTAAAGCGAAGGTTAATGATATTCATAACTCTGGAGCCTCACCCGAGAATCTGAATTTATAGGTAATAATTACGCATGCTTCTTCTCAAACTTATATGGCCATGTTTTGGGATTTTATCCTATGGTTAAATATTTTTGTGCTTAAATATGTGGTAAAAGTACACCATGAGCATGCATGATTTGCCTTTTCAGAAGTCCATGCTACACATTTAAACAGAAAAAAGGAAAACAATTACTAGTGTCTTCCATTCACTATGGGCCAGCTGTACGTATACATTTACTGGTCACAAACCTCGTCAATTTGGTAAATTCGGTGGGCGTTTACTTTTTTTTTTTTTTTGCAGCCGCATATTTTACTCCCGTTCCCGCCACCCCTCCCGCTGTCCGTGAGCCCGCCCCCCCTCCCGGCTCTCTGTGTGCCCGTCCCCCACCTCCCGCTGTCCGTGTGCCCGTCCCCCCTCCCGCTGTCCGTGAGCCCGTGTGTAAATGCATCGTAAATGCTTGTTTATGTGTGCGTTGGTGTTTACATGCGCATCCGTCTTTGTGCGTGTATGTGTATTTCTAAGCACACAAGATGAGAGGTACGGTAAGGGTCTATTTTAATGTCTGTGCATCTTCCATCAAAACACCGGACCAGTTTGGTGCTTAATCAAGGGATTTTCAGTGACTGCCCAACTCTAAATCAGGTTGAGTCTCTTTCGCTGGCACCAGCAAGGAGCAAAATATCATGAAAACATGCCATGATAAGTGACTTCAACTCAAAATGTTGCGGAATTCCCCAGTGCTCCTCAAATTTTTCAAAACAGTCTGGCTCTGTGTGTGTGTGTGTGCGGCTGGCTCTGTGTGTGTGTGTGTGCGTGTGCGGCTGGCTGTGTGTGTGTGTGTGTGTGTGGCTGGCTCTGTGTGTGTGTGTGGCTGGCTCTGTGTGTGCGGCTGGCTCTGTGTGTGTGTGGCTCTGTGTGTATGTGTGGGTGCAAATGCAATAGGTCTCACATTTGTGAGAGATTTAGCTAATGGCAATGTAAATGACAATGCCATTTATTTATCGGTTTTCAAAACCAACACATAAATACAAATTTTGTCATTTACAATGCCAATAGCTCTAACTTTTCCAAAGGCGAAACCATTGCATTGTAAATGCTTGTTTCTTTTGTATGGCACATTTTTAATGCAGAATAAATATATTTGTTCACTTATACATTTTTATATTTGTTCTTTTGCCTATGGATACTTTTCAGTTTCTTTTGAATCATTGCACTTATCCTGCATAGAAACTTTTAAGTTACACATGCTTGAACCATTACCCATCATCAGACTGGAGTTCACTAGGAATATTAAAAGTCGCTGTAAGGTCTTTGAACATGCCTGGATGGTAACAAAGTAGTGCTTATTTAATAACGCTCTAGTCTAGTTTTGAAATGCCAGAACTTTAGCGAATGTAGTTAATTTTCCCTAAAATCTACTTCCTCTGGAGGTAATCATAGTTCGAATATCTGCCGCACTTCAGAAGTGAGGGAGTTCCTTCCTGTGCTGTACTCTTTCAAGACTTTCTAGACGTATCATACAAATGAGATTGTTTATTTTCTTGTTTCCATGGATTAGAAAACAAATCCAGTTTAAGCAGCAGCCAGAAGAGAGACTGTTCTATTTCTGGGTTCAGAACTAGGGAACAATCCTTAGGTGTTCACAGATGACCTTCACAAAGTGTGTTAATGCCTTCATCTACTTCTTACATCCTACTTGGGTGTTAATCCTTAACCCCCACGCAGGAAATCCAGACCATGCGCCCATCTCCTTCAAAATGTCTGGACACTGAAGTCTTTAACATGCTTGCTCAGTACATCAAGTGATGTCGACACTGCCTTCTCACAGGAAACTACTAGTGTGTGGCATGTGTGGCTGTAGATACATATGCTTAGCATACTCCTGGCATCTAGTGGTGGCTCGAACATTTGCAAGTTGTCTTTCTTCAAAAAAGATTCTCAAGTCACTAGATGTGGTGTGACTCTTCCTTTTGGTGTTGGTTGCACATGAGCACAGATGCCGCATAGATTCCATGTTAGATATTTAGTTTTTCACCCTCGTGTTCAGACTTATACAGAGTAGACTTTGAGTTTGTGATGTTCTGAACACAATCCGTTTGCCCTGTTCATTTCCTTATTTATCCGATCTCGTCTGAATCTAGCTCAGTTTCCATTTGTCTCCCTGCTGCATGAAGACACTGAAAACAGTATTCAAACTCCCAGGATGCCACCTCCAATTCTCCATCTTCAGGGAGTGCCACGTGGGTAACGGAATGGAAACCCTTTAAAAATTGCCTGCACTGCAATTCAAAATACCTGTGAGGAGACCACCACAAAGTGTGAAATGTGTGTCTGTACCCAATCACGACAGTGCCTCCAGTTCATTGTGCCTTGCTTTCAGATTGAAGAAGACTCTCTTGAACCAAAGGTTGCAGCTCACCAGAGGATGCGTTAGGAGAGCTCTTCCGAAACCGCTGACCATTTTTAGTGAGCCCAACCACAAGGAAATGGAGGAATTTGATAATGAGACTAGAGGCCTGGTAACTAAAACCCCACCTAGAGTCGTGAGTACTCCATCACTTCTAAGGTCCATACCACCATGCTAAGAGCCAAAAAGAAGCTCCTTGCCTTGGCAGAGCACTGCTCTCAGCGGAGTCATGCGTCGAGCATGGATGCAAGTAAAAGGCAAGCGAAGGGCCCCTACTGTCTTTGGACTCCAGTCGGAACCAGTCAAAACCTTTGGAGCCAAGCAGGCCTCGGACGAAGAGCGTTAACCCACAACAGCCATTGAGCCTGAGCCACCTCAAGGGCATCGAGCACCAGCACTGACAGCCAAAGCCAGCACCAAAGGCTCCAACGAGGGTATTGACCCCATCAACTCCAAAACCACCCTCGACACCAAAGCCGAAAGTGAAGCTGACGTCAAACCTTCCATCCAATCCACACTCAAAGCAGAGGACTTTGAGCCCCCAATACTCAAGAGCCTCACAGTGGGCAACCCTTTTCGAATGCAGGCATATCTAGGTGACTAATGAAATGTATAACACCTTCTACTACAAAGCAAAGAGGGTCCTCTCGGTTTAACTCAAAAATGTACTCCACTTTTAAAAAATAGAATGACCATGGTCTTACTAGGTAACAGTCCACTAGAGGATGTTTGCAAGGCAACCACTTGGTCAACATCCCACACCTTTACCAAGCTCTTCTGTGTGGACTTTGTAGCTCGTCAACAAGCCATGTTCAGGAAGGCGGTCTTAAGGACCTTGTCCCAAACATCTGCATCTTCCACATGCTAGCCACAGCTTCTGTAAAGCACTGCTTTATAATGTATGCCAAGCATGTGTATCAACAGTCATGCATGCTGTGAATGGAAAATTTCAATTACCCGATAAGGACATTATGTAGCATGTAGTGCTTTAGATTCATATGCGCCTGCCCTTCTCCCTGGAAGCTTGCGCTTTTTACAGATCTCTGATTTTTTCAATTTATATTGCACTTCATGCACCTTATGTATGTTCACACTCCATACATGCTCTCATCCGCTATTCGAAAACAATCTAACTTGGAGTCTGTGCCCATGCACATTTTACACGAAGAGGAGTCGTCACACCGCATCTCGTGACTCAGGAGACTACTGTGAAGAAAACAAACTTGTAAATTTCCAAGCCTAAAACTAGTGGCAGGAGTTTGAAAAATTTCAATTCCTTTTAGCTTCAGTTGTCAAGGATCCTGATTAACTTCGGAAGGAGAATAACAGTTTAACATTGGCAACTGTTGTTTTTGGTTCCAATCTCCCCTGGTTCCCCCCCGAATTAGATTTGTATTGATGGTTTGTGGCGGAGTGTAAGGAGAAAACCCCCTTCCAGTTTTGCCCAAGTTAACAAAATATTCCTGGTACGATAAACACAAGATGTTTAACCTGCACCTGTCTCTGGAACACAAGAGGTCATCATGCACCACTTGCCAGGCGTTTGAAACAAAGAGCTCTTCATTCTCTGGATGTAAAAAGATGCTTGAAATTCTACCTTCAGAAGACTAAGAGCTCTCATAAGTCTACTCAACTTTTCGTGGCTTAGAGTGCTTAACGAAAGGGTTGTCTTATTTCCAAACAGAGTTTTTCTTGTTGGTTTTACAGTGCCATTCGATTTTGCCATCAAGCAGCAGGGAATTCGCTGCAGTCACCAGTGTGTGCTCATTCTACCAGAGCCGTTTCGGCATCAACCACACTGTGTGCTGGAGTGCCAGTCAAGGAAATATGCTGTGCAGCTACCTGGAAGAATACACAAACCTTCACCAGGCATAACTGAGTGGACTCCACGGTCGTCAACGACACAGCAGTAGGCCAGGCGGTTCTGCAGAATTGTTTTCACTCACAGTGAGCTTTCTTCTTAACCCCTCTTTCCTCTTCTGGCTTAACCATGCACATGTTTTCCTCAGTACTGTATTCTCTTTCTTGTATTTAGAATTTGTATTACATATGAATGGATATTTGCTTTATATCGGTTTCTGTTTTTCAACATGCTATGTTTGAGATAAAAAAATAATAATAATAAAAGTTACAAATAAGGACAAACAGAGATGCAAACGAAAGAGTAATCAAAACAATGTGCTTTTAACTGTTATGTAATCTGATTCAAGCATGTGAATCTTTGAAAGTTCTAATACTGGAGTAATAGATTAAGTTACTTACCTGTAACTATAGTTCTCCAGTATTGGAATCTTTCATAGATTCACATGCGACCCACCCTCCACTCCTGAGAAGCTCATCTTCTCTTGGTTTTCATAGATGTTTCTCCTACACTTGTGCTTTGAAAATCTGAAAGGCTGGAGCTTCTCTCAGGAGTGTTCTTGAGGGTATAGCAGTCTGAGTGGTTGTAACCTTTATTTTGTGTCTTTTCTACAAATAAATGTATGTTACAAAGCTAAAAGGGCCTAGGGCCTTTCCTAATTTGTTAACTTTACATTGCTATTTTAATATACTGGGGACTCCCATCTTGATGGCAGGGAATGATTCAAGCATGTCAATCAATGAAAGATTCCAATACTGAGAACTACAGTTACATGTAAGTACCTTATTTTCGCGTGTGCAAAGCCAGACAGCGAACATATGCCCAGGCATCCAGGGATGTCTCTCCTCCACACAAGGTTCGCAAACGGATCAATGCAGCAAGTGAAATAGTGGCTGTGAAGGCCGCCACTCAGCGGAGAAGAGCTAATTTGTTTGAATTGTTCTCCTGTTATGACTGATATGAATGGAAGGAAATGGAACATTTGCTCAGGACCTTCCAGAAGCATATTGCAATAGATGGTGGCAGAAGAAATGACAATTTCCAGTACGAATTCTTCCTGCGCTATGGACTCAGCTGCTACTGGTTCCGGGGAGATGAATGCTAGCATCGTTCTATACTGTTGTGCATGGCTTAGGGTGGCTTGGTTCAAACGTGAGGTTTAGCAACACCTCATTAATGTCCCCTTTGAAGGAGAACATTTGTTTGAACCTCAGGTCAACAATATGGTTAAAAAAAATTAAAAGGGACCCCATGTCAGCCAAATCCCTGGGGGCACTGCCAACAACAAAAGCTGCTTTTCATAAGCATTAGCCGAAAAGAGGTACCAAATCACCAACCCCCTTTACAAAGCAAGGATTTCAGCATCAACAGTTTTTTGAGGGGAACCAAGTCTCCAAGGGCTTTCAAAAAGGTGAGTACCATGGTAATGGAAATGCAGAGGTGACTTCAGCAGGGTGTATCTACCTTTGAAGAAGTGATTCTCCCCCTCATTCCCTCTGATCACACCGCAGCTGTCAGGGAAAGACTTGGGATTGTGGCTTTTCACTCTGAAATGGGTGGAAATAACTACAGACAAATGTGGTCTGGATGTGGTACAGGAGGGGGACCTGCTAGAGTTCCTCACAATGCCACCAAACATGCCACCTTGTTGCCATGCACCTGAGTCTAGACCATCTGACGCTCTTTCGGGAGAAAAGGTAGGCTTTTTGCAGCAAGGATGCATTTGAACCTGTGCCCCCACATTGGTGGTTCCAGAGAGTCTACTCCATGTTTTCTTCATCCTCAAGACGACTGGAACTTAGCAGCCAATCCTAGATTTCAGGCCTCAAACCCAGTACATCTGGTCAGAGCACTTCAAAATGACCACTCTGCAAAGGTCTCTCGTTTGGGTGTTACATCAGTCACATGGGTATTTATTTACCAAATATGAAGACGTGATAGCTAAACATCGCCTCAGAAATGCCATTTACGCTTTTCTTTACCTGGACTAATGGCTGAGAGCAATGCCTAGCACACACTCAATCACCAGTGTCCCTGTTGCTCAAACTAGACTTCACAGTCTGTGCCAAAAAAGTAGCATCTCATACCACGCAGACACAACCTATTTTATGGGCTGTTAAATTCAGTCATGGGGAAAGTCCACCCAAATCAAGAGTGTGGTGGCCATCCAAAAGCTGCTACCTTTTTTCCCGATACCAAATCCTCTTCTGGCGAGGACAGCAGTGAAACCTCTGAGGTTGATGACTTCATGCATAGCAATAGTACGCCAGGCGCAAGCAGCTAGTGCGAGAGTGTCTAGGGAGGCAATGGTCACAATGGAGGGACATGGGGTAGGTCTAGTATTGGTAGAGCCCAGAACACTCTTTTATGGTGGGATGACAAGAATTTGTTGCCAAGCATACATTTTCTGGACCTTCAACCACAAGTGGCCATTATTATGGATGCTTCACTCATGGAGTGGGGAGCACATTTCAAGCGCACGGTTGTGCAGGAGACCTGGATGAGAGGAACAGGGGGTACCACATCAATGTCATGGAACTCACAGTACTCGCAAAATGTCCTCCTTTTAGCCCAATCCTGCCGGGGGCGGACAACGATTTTGTGGGCATTTTTAGCAGGACGCACCAAATCCTTGAATAGGAGATAAATCCCCAAATTCTTCACAAGTACTTCCATAAACTTAGGTACTCCCTCAATTGATTTGCTCACCAACGCGCAGAACTGAAAATGTCAAAAAGCCCCTTCAGGTACCCACAACAACAGTCCATTGACAATGCATTATGAATGAACTAGTCAGGTATATTTTCCTATGCTTTTCCTCCACGGGTTCTGATCCCATACCTTGTGACAATGCAGCAAGGATAAATTATGCTCATCCAGTGGAACTAACTTCAGTGAAACAGCTGTGGTATTTCATGCTAATAGACATGTCAGTACATCCATACAAGAAGCTCCTACTGAGACCAGATGTCCAAATTTAGCATCAAGATCAACTCTGACTCTCAAATGTCAGCCAGCTGAATCTAGCAACCTGGCCTCAGAGTACCATAACCTTGATTTTCCAGCTGTGTATGCAAATCCTCTGTGAAGTACATAAAACCACCAGTTGTACCTTCTGTTCTGAAAAGCAAAAGTGACTTGTCCATTATTGTTTAGCAAAACAAATTGATCCCCTTAAAGCATCCATGCAAGCCCTCATATATTTACTGCATTTGAAAAATAGCAGGATTGGTACACACTTCTATTTGTCTACATTTAGCTGCATTTGCAGCTTACATGCCAATTAGATAACTTTTGTCTCTTTCAGATGCTAGTAGTCAATGTTTTCATGGAGGACAATAAGAGAGTGATTCATCCAAAAACACCTTTAGCTCCCTCCAGCCTTGAATCTCAATATAATTGTGACAATATTAATGGTACCTCCCTTTGAACCACTGCACTCTTCTGGCACACAGTTCCTGTCTTGGAAGGTAGTGTTCCTCATTGCTATAACTTCACTTTCCTCAGGAGACCGTGAACTGCAAGGACTAGCAGGGGAGCACCCTTTTGTCAATGAACACAAGAGATAGGGTAATTTTGAGAACAAACCCATATTTCGTCCCAAAGTGGCTTCCCTTTTTAGGTCTCGCCTGAGCCAGCACATGCGTTGGTCTGGCAAGACATTTAGTGAGTGGGGCTATAGAAATCCGACCACAAGCTTTTGCTTGTGGCCTAAAGCTTGTGGTTACGAGCACGCGCACAGCTGCCATCTGGCTTTCCTATCTCTTCCTTAAAGCCAATTGCGATCACTTTCACTTTTGCCAATTTCATGCGCTGCACCCTTAAAGCGCGATCGCGATCAATTTCACTTTTGTCTTCCAGGTAGTGCTGTCCGCCCATGGAAAATACCTCTCGAGAGAAAACACGAGGAGTGAGGTAGCAACAAATCTTCCAGAAACCGCATTACTAATGCGCGCACGTCGAGTCTAAGTACCTCAGGGTTAACCTCGGGTCTGTGGCGGCATAAATCAGCCACACAAGAGCCTGTCAGCGGCCGCGCTGCTGCTGCAGCAGCAGCTATGGAAGGAAAATCCTTCAAATGGCAAAGGAAGCGCAAATATCCTTCCGTAGCGTCCGTGGATCGCAACCAAGTGCAAAGATTAATCCTGCCGGGCCCTTCAAAACATTTCGACAACACCTTATAAGTAAAACTGTTTAAACTTGTGTTAAAACAATACAGAAATGCACTCAGAACTTTCTTGTTCTTGCTGATTTTATTTCTTTTCATGATGTTCGGCCAGGGTCGCAGTTTGTGACATGCCGACAAAACGGGCATGCAGAATAGTTCCGTAAAAAGCGATCCTAAAGATGAATGGTGTTAATTGAAGCGAGCCCACAGGTGTTACCCATGGCACTCTTGCTCCAGATGGAATATTTCTTCCGCTGTTTCTACGGCTGTGGTGTTTGTGGGCTGGCCAGCACATTCCTGCTGTTGGCCGTCGTCAACACGCACTCGCCGCTCCCCAGCCCAACAGCGAAGGTCTCAACACAACTCCCAAGCCCTTGTGTATACACTTGGCGGCTGTACTTGTTGCCTGTTGTTTTACTGGGAAGAGGGTGACCGCACCTACAAAGACTGTCTACAAGCATATCTTGAGGCTGTGGCCTCTCCCAATATTTTTAAGGCAAGGCCCCCCAGCTGCACTATTTTCTCCATCTGATATTTACACCGTCAGCCCTAAAACTTCACACACCAATACAAAGTCAACAAGTAACCCTGAAAAGATATGTCTGCAGAACCTTCTAAACTGGTCACACCATCCAGGCACATAGAGCCAGGGAAGCTTAAGTTAAGTACTAATACGGTGTTCTCAAATGTGCCTTTTAAAAAGAGATCACTTAGACTATAGCAACATTGGCAAAAAGTTGAATTGTCCCTCTTCTGATCAGTAACAAAAACTTGATGAGCACAAGTTAGGTCGGGGCCTAGCCAATGACTGGCAGTCAGTGTATGTGTGGGTGGGGTAATGGCTGTCCCAGCTGTAAGTGCAAAGCAATTACAAAAGGAAAAGCATATTGGCAGCAATCTCCATCAGCGGGCCATGGTTAGCTGCAAGATGCTACCTACCTTATGCCAGTCTTTTCATTCAAGGTGCATGGAAGCAAATCATTGGCATTTACACTGAAATTTGTGTCTGCTTACCGCAGATTGAAAAGAAAATGCCAAGTGTACGCGCTGTTGGAGGTTGAAGGCTGCCCTGGAATCGCCGAACTCTTGTTGCCCTTGTTGGCTGGCTGGGGACCCCTGCTATCTCCCCAACGCCTCCTCTGCCCCGCGGACCGAGCGCTGCCCGGGACAGCATCTCCCAGGAGGGCAGAGCGGTCCCGCGATAGGCGTGAGGCATCTCTCCCGCCCCCGGGGGTTTAAAGCGTAGCGCAGACTCCCGCAGCGCGGGTGGCGCGCGGGCTGCGCCGGGCGAAACCCGGGCCAAGGGCGGGCCCGTTTAAGTCCGTTCAAGTCTGGAGAGGCTTGGCTGGGCCATCCCCCCTGCATGTCTGTTTATCGCCCAGCTAAAGGACTAAAGACCTGCGCAAGAGGGTGAGCCATTTTTGAACTTTTTACCTGCATAAAAGAATCGCTGTCTGAGTGCTACAGTTATATTAAAATGGCAGCACGGGGAGGAAGGGGAAGCAATGTAAAAGGTGTATATTATGTGGCTGGTACACTCGCCCAGTTCATAACTAGGGCGTCCTCCGTGCTTGCCCGCGAGATCGCTGTTACCGAGCGGCGTCTCTCATTGGAGCCACTGTTTGCGAAAAGGTCTTCTATGGGGGCCATCGCAAAGGCATGTACACCGGAAAGTCTCTGCCCCCATACTCCTGACAGGGACCCTACTGAAACCGCATTAATTATATACCCAACCTCGCCAACATTACTGGACACAGACGGACCTGAGCTGCACAATAATAGCAAGCCACATCAATCAAGGACATCGGGTGTGAGTGTAGCAGAAATTCATGTGCAGCCCGCCGAACCCCCTAATTTACCCACTCCCACGCAGGGAGGGGCCATTAAAAGGAAACGAGGGGGGGTGCGTGGAGGCACCCAGCAAAAGGGCAAGAAGCCTAAGACCGTCGAGCTGGAAGGAAGTAAAGAACCATCTCAGTAGCGCCAGCCCTGGGGAATGAGTCAATCGGGTCTGTCGGTATAATAACTACTACAAATGAGGATAGCACCACCAGGTGCCCACCGATTTTGGAGGTCTCATTCTGGCAGAAACTGGAGGCCCTTATAACCGTCTCTTTGGAACCGCTAATGACAAGACTACTCGCCATTGAAAACAGACTTGCAGAAACAGACAGCCGGGTGATGTCTGCCTTGGGGGGGATTGAAAATAAACTAGTGATCCCTGGTCTGTTAAATGAAAAAAAGAGCGAGGTGGGGAGAGATTTGCTTGTATGTCCCACACCTGTCGTTACTACACCAACAAGTATAATCCCAACTGTGCCCCCAGTATTGCGAGAATGCCCAGAGGTTCCAGAAGGTTCTAGGGGCGGGAAAGGATATGGTAGGGATGCATCATTACCTGAGGGAAGGGCCAGAAGCACCATGGATAGGGGAAGGCCTAGAGGTGTGGATACGAACTTACACCTAAATCTAGACCTCCCTCCAGATTGCGCACCGTATGTGGTGGTCTTGACTGGCGTCCCAGCACTGGAGGATGATAAAGTTGAAACCTATGACCAGTTGAAAAATAAGGCAACCTTCTGGTTAAACACCAACAGACCAGGGCCCAGAGATGAAAAATGCAAAATTCTTCATGTAAGGAGAGTGGACTGGGCAGGAGGGAGCACAAAAAACCTAAATGGTGACTATTGTTATCAATTTCAGTGACCCGAGGATAGCAGACTACATCTGCAGAGGGAACTGGTCACATTTGGGCTCACACATCCAGGTTCAAGACCTGGGCTACTTTTATAGGCCCATACACTCTGCGGGTAACTGGTCCACTTCTCTGTTTGGTAACGATAGGACTGGCCACCAAGGAACTATAAGAGGGGGGGCGCGAGGTGCCAGGTATATGCGAGGGTCTGGGGAGTTAGGAGGCGGAGCTAGGCTTTGCCTACAGCCGACATTCGAGAGTGATGGGGAGGGGGGGGGGCATTCACCCATTGTAGCAGGGAGACAACACCCCTGTGGGGCAGGCACCTCAGTAACCAGCCAATCATGACTAGTAATCGGTTTGACCCCCTGTCCACTATAGAGGAAATTGATTGACTGAGGGATGTTAATGACTTGTCTCGGCCTGTGGTACCCGGGGTTCTGGCAACATCAGGTCGGGAGTTCCCGGCCCATGTTGCTATGCATGGCCTAGATGAATCTCCTATACAGGCAATAGCACCCATTAATGTAGGCTCCCCCGGAGTGCCCCTAGATCAGCAATTTAACACTGCCAGTAACATGGCCTGTCTGATGGCAGGTCCACGTACAAGCAGTTCCACCACTATGGTCTCCTCGTGGAACATAGCGGGTTGGAGTCAAGGCTACATGTACCAGACTTGGTTAGCTTCAAGAAACGTGGGCGGTGGAAAGTATTTTCCATCTAGGTTACTTGAATTTTTCCAAACCTGCTGTAAAGGGCCACAGGGGAAGACCAGCTGGTGCCTTGACCATCTGGGTACGTCAACGCGAGGAGGTTTCTGTGGTAGAGGTCCCTATTGACTGCCCTGACATCATGGCCATTAGGGTCAGTTCTTCGAAGGGCCTTAATATTCTCATTGTTAACATCTATGCGAGGGGTATCCAGGGAGGGAGGTGTTCACCTATTACCTCACTTCTGGAGGACCTTCTCAGCTCAGTGGAGAACGTTGGCTATCGGGTAGTAGCGGGAGATTTTAATACATGTTTCAAGCCCCTGGATGTGAATGATGGTAAGCTTACTAAAGATGAGGACGCGATGTGGGGTGTCCTGCAGCTGGAGTTAAAACCCATAAGGAAATGGACCCAGGCTGCCCTGCAACTGAAGGGACTGTGCCTAGATAAGGGTATGGGGGTGGTTAACGGGAGAACGACGTCCGACAGGCAAGGCGTAAAGACTTTTGACAATCGCAGAGCTGGGAGTCGGATTGATGATATTTTAGCTAATCTGGAAATGTGGTCGGGCATCGTAGATATGGTGGTGGTGCATAGACCGGAAAGCGACCATAATCCTCTGATCCTGACAATAACTGATAATAGTTTCACCAGCTCACCTGTAGGTGATGATGTCCTCCTACAGGAGAAAGTAACCAATGCTAATGACCAAAGAAGGGTTCCGTGGCCAAAGACATCCACAAACGATAGATCACGGACAGCCATAAGAGATATGGTTAGATGCACCATGGATAAAATAACCAGCTGTGAGTCGGAGATGGTGCTTAATGATAGAATGCTGGGCATCCACGGTGAATTATTTTTGGGGCTTGAAACACTTTTTATTAAAAATCTCCCAAATTGTAACAAAAATAAAGTGCAGAGACCTTGCTCCTGGTATAATAGCTGTAGACAGGCCGAACGTGCCCTCTTAACAGCTATTAAATCTAGATTACCCGATGTCATCAAAAGCTCTAGGGCCGCTTATAAAGCAGCACTGATCAAAGCTAAGAAGAATTGGGATGAGGATCGTTGGAGGGTGCTATTTCAGGCATGAGAGGGTCAATATGACCCAGTTCTGGCACTTAATTAAATGGGGAAAGTGCCCGCAACTTATGACTCCCACTACTCATGTTGGTCCACAACAGTGGGTAAGTTACTTTGAAAACCAGTTTAAGTCTAGGGATAGTAATGTTGTAGATACACCACCCCCCAGCTATGTAGCGCCCATGATATTTGTCCCCAGTGAGGTGGAGTTAGTTCGAAAATGATTCCGTGTGGTAAAGCCCCTGGGCCAGACTGCATCCCTGCAGGCTTATTTAGGGAAGAACAAGCCCTGTGGGTCCCTTATCTAACAACTTCAGCTAACGCCATTGCTAGTGGAGCATCGGTTCCTTATTCTTGGTTTGGGGCTGAGATATTGCCGATCTATAAGAAAGGTGATCGCTCTGCCCCAGCCAATTATCGTCCGATAAGTCTTATAGACGCAGTACAAAAAATCATAGCACGTTTAGTACTGGGTCGCATTCAGAGTTGGATGTCCGAAACCGAGATGTTAACGCCCCTTCAGACTGCCCTTTGAGCAGGAGTTTCTGGGAGGGGGTGGTAGATCTTGTAGTCGCCACTACAGGCCTTCAGATAGCAATTAACCCCTTTGTTTACTGGCGTTAGTCCCCAGGCCCAAGAAAAGAAAGCTCCCCTATAAACTTTTACAACTGATGTTGGTGCTTGCCAGGCGCAGGGTGGCGATCACTTGGATGGGACAGAGTACTCCAGAGGTGCCCACCTGGCTTAAAGATGTTTAGAGAGTGGTCCCTGGCCGAGGAAACTCACATGCAACTTACTCAGAGAGACGAGAAACTGCAGGACGATTTACTCGCCTGGCGAATCATGTGTGCCTCGGGACTGTCGGAGAAGGGGCGGGCTTCACAGAGCGAGTCTGATGAGGCAAGTGACAAGATGTGCTCGCCAGTGGGGTCGGGATCTGATGGTGGGGGGACCACTAGAGTTATCTATCACCGGGAGTTGGGCTGTGCTTGGCTGCTTCCTCACAATGTTATTTATTTGCCTGCTAGTCTGTTGTCCCTCGTACCTCTCTGGATGATACCTACGTTCCTCAGTGCCATAATAAGGTTGTCGAACTGTGTACATGCGTTGTAGCAATGCCAATTGGGGGGGGTGGGGGGTTGTATATGTTACATAAACTGAAAAAATAAAGTTAAAAAAAAGAAATAGTGTATAACCGAATCTGTCCAGTACCTTACAATAATTACCCTGTAGGTGTGTTTCCTGTAGCAGAATAACTTCTGGGGTGTGTCTCTTAATAAACTGAAACAACACTGACTGCTTTATCCTGCCATTAAGGCGATTGACATTCCAGGACCAAGTCTTTAACGAATTCAAAAGAGCTTCAGCAGTTGCGGTGATATAGGGTCGCTCTCCCCTTCCTACCCTGTCCGGGCTTATTTTAACCTCACCTTTGCCAGGCTCTCTGTGCTCTGAGTGGAGGTAGTTCCTCCCAGTCCTCCCTTGAGCACACAACTGTATACTTGAGACATCTTAATAACAACTCAACTTTCCCTAATGGATCACCCCTCCCCTCACCCCGCTACCCTGCTAGATAGGCTGTGCATTCCTTAACTTCCCAACTTGCAGAGTGCCTGTCACCCTACTAATAGCATACACCAATTACAGTAAGGGGTGTCTCTGCTGCATCAAGGAATCAGCTAAGACCGTTACTCTTGTCAAACCCCAGTTGAAACAGTAACTTTTTTAAAGCCTTCTTCATAAAGCAAAAAAGTCTTCAGCCTTGCAGCTGGGTTCTGCTTTCATTTTCAGTGTCACTGCAGTTCCTGGTTCCCATCACATGGGCTGCCTCTTTACTCCGCATCAGCCCATGGCCTCTCTTACCTGTCGGACCACCTGGGTAATCAGTTTGTTTTGCTCCCACCTATGCCTTGCTGTGTCCTAGGAGCATCCCCCGCCTCCTGCTGTTCTGACCCACCGATCTTTTTGCCTAGATCTGGCCCTCCTCGGCCATGCCTTGGTCCCCTCCCTACACCTCGGTTTGTAGTACCCCACCCTTCCAGCCAATCCCACGCCTCCTCCGGGGCATCCAAGTGCCAGGTCTTGCCCTTTGCTATTATTCAAAGCTTCGCTGGAAAGAGTATCTTGTACTTGATTTCCTGCTCTTAGTGTTCCCTTTTCACTGCTTCGAAACTTTTCCGCTGTTCTTGCACCTGCAGAGTAAAGTCAGGAAAAAACGGGTGCGGATGTTCACAAAGTGTATGTCCCTTTTTGCTCTGGCTGCTTTGAAAATATCATCACTATCTCGATAGTTGAAGATCTTCGCAGTTAGTGTCAGTGGGTTTGGGCGGGGGCACTAGGGCCCTGTGCGCTCTCTCAATTGAGAAGAATTTGGACAGTCTCTTGGGCTGCAGCATGTTTAATATTAAGTCTTCTAAGAAAAGGTCTACGCTGGGGCCCACCATTCCCTCCGGGACCCCTACCACTCTAATGTTATTCCTTCTTGCCCTCCCTTCCTGGTCTTCATGTCTGGCTGCCATGGTCGTGGCCTGTTGCGTTAGGGTTTGCACTTGGGCTTTCAGGCGTTTTGTCATAGATTGGAGCTGTACAATTTGAGTCTTGGCTGTTGTGACCTTCTTGCTCTGTTTTTGAAGGTCCGCCCTGATCAGGTTGAAATCAATCGTCACAGTGTCCATCTTTGGCTCCAGAGTGCCATTCAGATCTATTATGGCTCCTAGGCAGGGTTCCGTTCCTACATCTCCTTCCACTGCTTCGGGGGGCCTCGGGATCGTATAGGTATCCATTTTATTTGACTGGAGCGTTTCTGGCTGCTTCGCTTTCACTATGGCTTTGCAGGCATTGGAGGGAGAAACTTTGATCTTAACACATTTTGGGGTTGGGGCGATGTATGGCCCGCTGTGCCGTGGGCCTCCTGTGTTACTGTGTCTCCCCCCTGAGTTGGTAGAAGGGAGAGGGGTGAATGCGGATTCAGTGGTTGGCGCACTCTGACCGCCTCTCCGGAGGATCTGTTGTGGTCCCAGTGCATGCACATCTGCTCCAGTTTCACCCGGCCTTCACTTCACTTGTCTAGCCCAACTTCTTCATCTGTCCCAATGGGCTCTTCCAGGGCCCGTAATGCCATAGGCTCTCTCACGAGGGGACCTAGGACTGTTATTGCTGTGGCTCCCCTACCATCCAAACTGCTGGGCCGGGGTCCCCAACGTAGGCCAACTGGGTCCTGTGGAGCTCAGTACTTCCTCCCTGTGAGCCTGTGGCCCGCCGCACTCACAATTCTCAAGGAGAGTGGGGGATTGCGGGGGAGGCCCACTGCATGATCCTGATGGTATCCCTGTATCCTGCTGCACTAGCCCGCTCCTTGTTCCTGACGAAGGATCTCTCAGACCACTGGGGTGCCGCACGTATTTTCTCCACTGGCCGCAGCCCAGCAGTCCCATGCTCGTCTCCGCCCAGGTTCACTGCCACAGCTGTGTCGTCCTCTCCGTCGCACCCAGCCAGAAGCCAAGCGGTTAAGGCCTTTGCCCTTTTGCACAGTTGGCCTGCGCATTCTGCGGGGATCCGGCCTCTCTTCGCTGTCTGTGGTTTTGATTTGTTGAGGCCTTGGTTAAAGCTACTCTGGCCGACCAGGTGCACCACCTATCCGCCCCGTCGGTCTGAGGAGCTTAGCGGAACATGAATCTGCACCATTCCGCCAAGCCTCGGGCCATCCGAACGTCATCTGGCACTCACTAGGTGCTGCCGATGGCCACTCTCGCTCCTCGATTCTCCGTTGGCTGTACGAGTCCTTGGCTTGTCCGCTGGCTGTACGAGCCTACCTGCATCTACGGTAGTTTTTCAAGCCTGGGGTTGCGTTGGTCTGGTTGCCTATCACTCTGCCACACGTTCTGTACTCTGGGGCTTTTTTAAACTCCGAATGGAAGGACAGATTATGGGGTCTACAATGCGACCATGTTCGATCACCTCCAAGCCACAATTCCCCGCCTTTTTCTATGGGACAGGTTCCATTTACTCCCTTCTTTGGTGGGGGCATTTCATTACTTTTTCTTGGGGCATGTCCTTTTTTCTTTCAAGTTTTCATGAAGTGTTGGTCAGGTGTCTTAACCTTTTCTCCTGCTTCCATAAGTTGAACAATGTGCGATTGTCATAATCAACCATCTGTTCCCCTTAGTTTTACCAGCTCTTTGTTTCCCCTTGCGAACTTCTTATTCTCCTTCTCTTTTATGATGGACCTTCTACATGCTGTTTATTCTTTGCTTCTCCAGCTACCACCTGCTGGTATCTTTCATCATTCGCTGGCGTTGGTTCTTGGACGGTTGCCCTTGTTTTCCTGTAATAGGCGATGCCTTCAACTTCCTACTGTTATGTGGCACTGTGGTGCGGCTTCCCAGCTTTCCCTTACTATCTCCACCTCAGTTACCGTTGTAACCTCTTCTTTACGACGGTAGGATGTATTATCTCTGTCCTTCCTTGGTTACCTCTGTTCTTGGAGTGTCCCTCATTCCTCCACTTCTCCTCCTACCGCTTGCTGGCGGAGGACATGGGTTACCTTTGGAGGAGTGGGTGTACTTTTGCTGTACCCTTTATGATTAGTGCATCTGTGGGAATTTCTATGGTTTTTTTTATATGCATATTATCCTTATATACACATCTTTGGATGTCTCTGCATGTATATAACTATTTCTTGCATGGATCTCTTATAGATTTCTTTTACTTCAGGTGTAGATATGTTTGTGTTTTGCACATATGGTTTTCTGGCCTTCTAGAACTGTGTGCATCACTGCTTTTTACCTACACCCTTCTTGGTGGTCTGGTTCAGCCTTCTTTGTTGTACTGGTCTGTTTCCATCCTTCTCTTCAATGAGCGTCTCCGTTTCATTGTTACCGAGGAGACCTTATACATCTATCAAGGTTCTCAGTATGAGTGGGTTTTTTTTTTTAAGAGCTCTTGGTTTTCTAGCGATGCTCTTCAGCATTAATCGTTCTCTCTCTTTTCTCCATCATTCTATGATTGGCGGTCCCCTTTTTTCCAAATTTGTTTGTCAGAATAGTTTCTTTGACGATCGGTGTGTGCTCTTATTCGTTGTATGTGCTTGCTGCCTCTGAGCATGCTGTTTATGCTCCTTCCATTGATTTGAGCCTGGACTCGATGGACTATTCTCCTTGGTCCCATTGCATCCCCGATCGTAGGTTCCATCCTTTTGGGGCTGCCTCTTTTACTGGTTCTAGACAGTGTTTCTCATAGTCTTGTGGTTCTACTCCTTACGGGCTTCCCCTGGTCCTTGTTGGAGAACAGCCCTTCTGTGAGCATCTTGCTTCACCTATCATTTTTGGGATAGTCTGGTCCCTTCTATCTTTTGGGTCGGCGTCTCCTCTTTTGGGATCTTTGGGTATCTGATTCTAAGATAAGGAATCTGCTGTTGATGTCTATTGGATGGACAAGTTACTTACCTTCGGAGTCCCCTTATCTGGTAGAAACAGGATCTAGACACAGATTCCTTATTGACCCACCCATCCTCCGCGCTCTGGTTACTGAGGGCCCTGTGATCTCCTAGATTCCCTTTTTGCATTCTACTTCGTTTTTTTCAATCTGTACTTGTTGCTACAAGATTTTTCCTTTTTTGGCACACTGTTTCCTGAGACTGTTTCTCTGCGTTGTTTGCACAGAAATTGTCACAAAGAAGCTGACGTCAGCGTGTCGGGGAGGGCTTATATGAACTCCATTACAACAAATCCGGAAGACAACATTGATGCGTAGTCACTCGACACCCTCTACCGACGCGCAGTGGTACTGTTGAAAAACTTTCTAGATCTAGTCTGGCGCCTTGGGAGGCTTCTATGATAAGGAATCTGTGGCTAGATCCTGTGTCTACCAGATAAGGCGTTACTGAAGTTAAGTAACTTGTCCTTTAAAACATGCCATCTTTAGTAAAACATAGACTTAACATTTTTGATTTACTGAATTCTGCTAGTGCAGATATCTTATTATTAGAAACCTGGAATGGATCTATCCCACATCTGATAATTGCTATCCCTAGTGATTTTACAGAGAAGGTAAACACGGAGTGGCCACCATTATAAAACGCCATCTTCAGGTTTCAACCCTACAAATTGAACCAGTTGCAGAAATGGATATATTACCAATCAAGTATCATTTAACAAAAATGCCATGTACAATTTTACTTACTTAAAGCCCACCTTACTATAGGTCTGATTTTCCAAACCAATTTTCCGAAGTGGTATGTTCTTTATTGATCAAATATTTGCAGTTAATGAAGATTGGCGATTTTAATTATTGGGTGAATGGTTCAAGATATTCAAGAGCAGGACAGAAGTACTGTGACTTGTATGGATTTGTTGAATTCTCTAAACCTATTACAGCTTATTCACACCACTACTCATATAAAATTACCTATTTAAGACTTAATTAAAAAAGTCAGATCAATTACATGGGGAGATTTTGTGTGACTTACATATCATAGAACTACAGCACAAGAGCCAAACTGAATTAAAAATGATTTGCAAACGGCTGAAAATCACCAATGAAGATTTGCTAACAGCACTTAAGAAACGTGACCTTTGTTAAACTTATGTATAGATGATGCTAGGAAAGAATTTACCTCCTAGATTAATAGATCATGCACCAATGAGAAAAAGAGCTAATTCGACCCTCCAGTTTTGTCAAGAACTAGTAAAGGCTATATATTTTACACTGGCTTGAACAGCAGAGCCGCTAGAACTATGAGGAGACCAGAAAGACCACATTTAAATAAGACATGATGGACAATAAAAGCATATCGCAATCAAAGGGGAATGAATCGCTCATGTCAAAACACCAGAGCAGGGATCGCCAACCTTCTCTGTAGTGAGAACTACTTCTCATCAGTGAAAATCCTCATGAACTACTGAGGGCTAAACAACTCCTTCGTTGTTACCTGACACTCCCTAGTCCAGCTTCCTTGACTTTAATCCTAATGTCCATAGAGCCAGATACTATGGTTTGAACAAAATACTTTGACAAGGGGCACTATAACAGGGCTGCCATGTGCATCATTGAGAGTGTGATCTTTGGAGAGGTATGAACATGCGTGTGTATGAATGGGATGAGTTGAATTTGCATGGGTTACTGAGAACTTGTGTCGTATGTACTTGCAGCACAGGATATATCTTTCGCCGTATGTGGCACTGTCAAATTTAAAGTGTAGAAAAATGTTCTTCAGAATTGTTCATAATATGGAACATTTTTCTGCACTTTAAATTTCCCTCATTTAAAAAATGGTCTTCTCTTTCAGCGATACTTATAGCACTTTGTCGACTGCCCACTGGAAGCTGCTGTTTATATATGCAACACTTTGTAATTTGAGAAAATTAAAATGAAGAGTTAACTGAATCATTATGGGAACTTTTCCTTTTAATTTTCTCCTATTTAAAAGCATTCAGATACATCATTTTGTTCACAGCTCGAATACTGAGTTGACAAGGTCTTTTATTTAAGCGGTAAATACTTCAGTGTTTCAGTTACTCACCTCTGTGCCCCAGCCTGGGTCATAAATCTGACTGAGCACTGATCGTTATCAGGCCCTGCTATCTGCTGCCTGGTGATAATAATGTAAAATGAACATAGCATTCTCTTAACTTTGAAAAGAAAATATGACCTAGTGCTTATTTAAAAATTAACACAAGGCTGTGAACTACTCTGAAGGTGTCTGGGAGCTACTGGTAGCTTGCGATCAACTGGTTAGATACACCTGCTCCACAGCCTCAAGGAAATTGTATTGGAGACCCTCAACCACACATTCACAGTATGCGGTGTATATTTATTCTCTGCTTGTGTGGTTTGGTTGATAGTGTTATTAGTGAGTCTATCACTTGAGTGTTCTGTTCTCCAAATGATCTACTGTCCTCTACCAGGAGGGCCACTATCTGGGTAGCAACAGTAGTGAAGAGAGTTAATATTTTCTACTTTCCTGTGTGTAATGATTTATTTAATGAGGAAAGGGATAAGGTTAAAAGAAACTGTGGTGTAGGAGTGACTGGGTCATTGGTCCACAACATTTATTGGTAGGTCGACCTGTTTCAGCCAGGGAATGCCCCTATAGGTCCGGTGGCCTTCATCAGGACCGATATCGAAGAGGTTTAGAGTTTTGAACACTCTGTGTGTAGTGTAGGAAAGTTGACTCACAACTTTGCGTCAGTGAGCACAATTTCTCGCATCTGACTTAATGTTGTAGGCACAGACTTATATCCATAACTGTAGGGAAAACAGATAACATTGTAAACAGAATAATGCAATTAGTACATTCATGTGCTGGTTTCCCCTTATTAAGCCCAATGTGACACTTAGTGCAAATTTAGCGAATACAAATAGTGCTGCGCAAATGGTTTATAATGAAATAAGAAAATGAAAGAATGTGCTTACAAAGTATTGGCCCAGTTAGGCACAAATGCTCTGCTATGTATTGCATATGTATGTCAATGTGTAAGCTATGCCGTGATTATAAGGGTAACTGCAAACACAACAATGATGGACAGAATGTGGATCAATGTCACACATTCACCCCAGTCCAAAGATCTGGGCCCAAATCCATAGTTTTTCCACTCCACACCACCCTGGGTTAGACAATGGCGATATGCAAATCAGCGCTGACCCTGTGCCCCATGGGAACAGTCCAGTCCGAACTACAAAAGCCATGTCCTTCCCAGAACGGAAACAAGCATCCGAGGACCGGCCCGGTTTCGAGGTAACACCTCTCTTCAGCCCGGCTAGCTTGATTCCAGTGGTGTGGAGTGCCTGGGACTCACGTCTGAGCATCCCCAGTACACTTAGAGCGGTAACTGCAAACACAACAATGATGGACAGAATGTGGATCAATGTCACACATTCACCCCAGTCCAAAGATATGGGCCCAAATCCATCGTTTTTCCAGAACTGTACTGGGGATGCTCAGACGTGAGTCCCAGGCACTCCACACCACTGGAATCAAGCTAGCCGGGCTGAAGAGAGGTGTTACCTCGAAACCGGGCCGGTCCTCGGATGCTTGTTTCCGTTCTGGGAAGGACATGGCTTTTGTAGTTCGGACTGGACTGTTCCCATGGGGCACAGGGTCAGCGCTGATTTGCATATCGCCATTGTCTAACCCAGGGTGGTGTGGAGTGGAAAAACAATGGATTTGGGCCCAGATCTTTGGACTGGGGTGAATGTGTGACATTGATCCACATTCTGTCCATCATTGTTGTGTTTGCAGTTACCGCTCTAAGTGTACTGGGGATGCTCAGACGTGAGTCCCAGGCACTCCACACCACTGGAATCAAGCTAGCCGGGCTGAAGAGAGGTGTTACCTCGAAACCGGGCCGGTCCTCGGATGCTTGTTTCCGTTCTGGGAAGGACATGGCTTTTGTAGTTCGGACTGGACTGTTCCCATGGGGCACAGGGTCAGCGCTGATTTGCATATCGCCATTGTCTAACCCAGGGTGGTGTGGAGTGGAAAAACGATGGATTTGGGCCCAGATCTTTGGACTGGGGTGAATGTGTGACATTGATCCACATTCTGTCCATCATTGTTGTGTTTGCAGTGATTATAAGGGTGGTACTACTGTTATAGTAATGTTCAATTGCAAAGTCTAGTATGTGTGCACTTCCAGGAAGCGGGGATAAGGAAGGTAGCTATTTCTTTTTTAATTGTTAGTGGAAAATAGCTCACACTAAGGAGTGTTTCTAATTTGGATAGATCTAACAGATTGGGTGGAACTTGTATTGTCAATAAACTAAGGACGAGTTTGTAAAGTGCCTTTGTTGTTGGGCACAAGCTCACATAAACTAGGAGAAAATCTCCAGGTAATTTTCGCCTGGCCATGCATTAAATGCAAAACGTGTATGGTTAAAAATCTAGGAAAGTGTTCGTAAAAAAAGACTTATGTATGGGCTTGCATCAGCAGAGAGGATATTAACCCGTTCGGTGTGTTGGACACGCGACAGCTGCCCTATGCACCAGGGCTCATGTGTGTCGTACGACTCCCGCACACCTGGCACTGGAAATCCCTCTGATGTGGGCACCAGAGGGATTTCCTTTATTCCAAAACAGCCTTGGAAGCTGGGGAATAGCTTTCCCAGCTCCCGAGGCTGTTAAGGGTTTTCACTGAAATGAAGATCTGTGCGCATGGCCCGCTGATGTCACCTCACTGAAAATGTATGCGAAATGAGCCGATCAGCTCATTTCACTTTAACTGCCTACGTACTTACGGGGCTATCTCAGCCCCCGAGCACATGGGCAGACGGGAGAGGTATTATTGGAAAGGGCCGCAGGAGAGCAATCCCCAAAGAGAAATCCACCACTAGGCACCAGGGCGAGGGGAGCGGCCTTTTGGGCAAGGGCTTTTTCTCCCTCCAACGTTTCTGGCATTATTCAGCCTTTCTACCCTCCCAGGGAAACAGAAAGCACACTAGTAAGTCAGGGATTCTTTTATTTTATAGTTGAAGCGCGAATGGCCCCAACCCCCCCAAAAAAATATTGCCAGTCTTTCTGCCCCCGGATGCAGATGGGGGCAATAGCCCTTGATCAGACCCCAAGGGGGGCTGAAAGTCCACTAGGCACCAGGGATTATTATTTTTAATGTGTAGTGATGTGGACTAAGAAAGCAAACACAAGGAGATGGACGGAGCGCTAAAACTCTTCGGACACTCACCCTCAGTCACAGATCTGGGTTTAATCCATCATCGTACTTTAGCTGCTTACTTTGCCACCCCAGTTCCGACACAGCCATATGCAAATTAGTCTTGATCCTGCGCCTCATGGGAACAGTCCAGCCCTGTGGGCTACCCAGAATTGGTCTACCAATGCCCCCCTCCCCCCCCAATAAAATAGGACACAGCCCCCCCCCCCCCCCTCCCAATAGGCAGGTGGGGCAATAGCCCCTGATCTGCCCTCCCAGGAGGGCCAGATTGATGAAAGATTACTTTCAGCACAGCTTCATGGCCAGTGCCTGCCCAACCCACTGGGGGAACACTTGGGCGGGACTTGCTTTACTCATTTAAGGCTCCTTTGCACTGCTGTTTTTTGAGATTCATTCTGCCTGTGAACAAGAGCACAGGAGTGCTTGAAACGCGTTGGGCTTTTAACTGTGAGGGAGAGACTGTCCTTCCGCTGAGCTGTCATTTCGCAAAGGTGAAAACTTCCTGCTGTGCGGCGTCTCCTCATTGAGCCAAACTCAGTTTGTGGATGTTTAGCGGCCGGGCTCAGGTGGCGGAGATGCCCTGCCACGAGTCATGTGGACCTGGTGACTGAATTTCAATCACTGCGGAACAAGAGGGCCAAATTGACAGAAGATTACTTTCAGCACAGCGTCATGGCCCGTGTCTGCCCAACCCACTGGGGGAACACTTTTTAAGAAAAGGAGAGTCAACACGGCGCCCACTTGCGTTGTACTAAACAAAGGAACTGCAAGTACCAGCATGCCAGGAGGCATACGCCCACATGGGTGGGACTTGCTTTACTCATTTAAGGTTCCTTTGAACTGCCGTTTTTTTAGCCTCATTCTGCCCGTGATCAAGAGCACAGGACTTCTTGAAATGCGTTGGGCTTTTAACTGTGAGGGAGCGACTGTCCTTCCGCTGCGCTGTCATTCCGCAATAAAAAGGTAAAAACTGCCCGCTGTGTGGCGTCTCCTCATTGAGCCAAGCTCAGTATATTTTTATATATATGTATGTGTATATATATATATATATATATATATATATATATATATATATATATATATATATAATCAAGCAATCAATATAAGCTTTGTTCAGTTAAAAGGATAAACACCAGAAAGCAGTACAGATGTAAAATAACACATCCAATAAAATCAATCCTAAAAACCTGCTAGATATAAAAAATACTTATTTCGTCATAATCTTTAAAAATATCCCCATACAAAAATTATTTATATATATTTATGTCAAAACCCCTGATTGAATATGCCCTGTATAAGGAAGAATCTATTAGAAATATTTTTTTGACATCTCATCAGCTCATTGACATAGCACCTTCTGGATAACGTTGACACTGTTATTTATGCCACAATTCGGATTGCATAACGCTCAACACCAGATATTTGTACTATTTTCTGAAGACGTGTGTTACTCATCCCAAAGCCAGTGACATTCAGGGTAAAGCTTTCTTTTAGCTCTACTCTTGTACTCGTAGACATCTAACACGCATGTAACGCTCGGCACAGCTCTCCTTAATTGGGAATAATTACTCTCAATAAGGTCAGCCCAACAGCCTCTTAAAGGTAACACCGGTTGCTTAAAACAACATAAAGTAGAGGGTCTTTATGCCTCACACCGTCATAATTTTTTTAGTGTTTAATGCGAGGTGGCATTCGTCACCTCTCTTAGCGTCAGCACTTTTGTTTAAATACACATAATTATTATTTTGTGGTACACAAGAACATTAGGCGTATACTGCCTATTAATCTCCTCTCTGATCATGCAAACTCGTGCACAATAACAAAGTCCTTTTACAAACGTTTTTCTAGATTTTGAATCATACACGCTTTACAAGACGTGTACAGCCAGGCAGAAACTGGCTGGTAATTTCCTCTTCGATTATGCAATGATGTGTGGAACAACAAAGGCATTTACTTACGCTCCCTCAGATTATTGCCTATACACATTCTTGATAAAATCCTCTCTTAGCATCACCACTTTTGTTAAAATGCATGCTGAAATGCATATTATCATCTTGTGTTGCACTTGAACATCAACAAAGGATGCGTCAGGTGCACACTGCCTATTAATCTCCTCTCTGATTATGCGAGCCCTTGCACAAATCTTTTACAAACTCTTTCCTAGATTTTTAACCATACACTTTTTGCATTCATTGCACGGCCAGGTGAAAAATGCTTGGAGGTTTTCTCCTCTTTTATGTGAGCTTGTGCCCAACAGCACAGGCATTTTACAAACGTGTCCTCAGTTTAACAACACACGTTTCACATAATTGTTACGGTCTATCCAAATTAAGACCTCGTATTCTAGATAGCGGAAAATAACACTAGGGAGTGTTTCTAACAGTTAAAAAAGAAACAGATGCCTTCCTTATCACCTCTCCCAGGAGGTACACATATACTCAGCCCAAACTTTGCGATTGAACATAACTATAACAGTCGTACCTACCTTATAATTACGGCATAACTTACACATTGACATACATATGTGATATATAGCAGAGCATTTGTGCTTAACGGGACCAATACTTTGTAATCACGTTCTCCTTACCATTTTCTTTTTTCATGATAAACTATTCGAGCAGCACTATTTGTATTCACTAAATTTGTTTTAAGTGTCACGTTGGGCTTAATAAAGGGAAACCAGCACATGAATGTATTAATTGCATTATTCTGTTAACTAGGTTATCTGTTTTTCCTATTGTTATGGGCATAGGTTTACGCCTATAACATTGTCAGATCTGAGCAATTTGCTCACTGACAAAAGAGTGGTAAGTGAATCTACATACCTACACTATACACAGAGCGTTCTAAATTCTACACCTCCTTGATATCGGTCCTGATGAAGGCCACCTGACCTGTAGGGGTATTCACTAGCCAAAACATGTCGACCTACAATTGGGTGTTGTGGACTAATACCTTATCTACTGCTACACCACCATTTCTTTTAACCATATCCCTTTCCTGTTTAAATACATCATTACATACAGGAAAGTAGATGATTTCAACTCTTTTTACGGCTGTCGCTACCCAGACAGTCTCCCTCCTGGTGGAGGACAGTAGATCACTTGGAGAACAGAACACTCCTTTGATAGACCCAATGATGACACTATCCACCAAGCCACATAAGTGGAGAATAAATATGCACCTTAAACTGTGAATGTTTGGTTGAGGGTCTCCGATACAATTTCCTTGAGGCTGTGGAATAGTGACACAAGTGATTCATTCCCCTTTGATTACGATATAGTTAACTTTGGAATGCGAATGAATCTCGACTTCTTTTTCCCCCTAACTTTATTGACAGGACTAAAAAAGCAAACTATTGAGGTAAAAAAAAAGCATATTACTCTAATAAGATCTGGGAAGCATCTAATCCAGAAAAAGAGATCTTCAGAATAATGGACGAACTTGAATGGATTGGAAACGTGTTTGTAGAAAGCACTAAACCGAATGTGCTCAAGCCAGTGCATGTGCTAAAGCCAGTAAGGAAAGCATCTGTTGAGACCAAGGAGCTGCAATCATGAAAGGGAGAAAAAACAGGTTCTAAGTTGCTTGCGGAAAGAAACAAAGGAGTCCAAACTGACAATGTGTACCGGCATCGTTTTCCTTAGTTTCACCGCTGCTACAGAGAAGGAGCTGCTCAATCAATCTACTTATAAAGCGCACTACTTACCCATGAGGGTCTCAAGGCGCTGAGGGGAGGGGGAGCCGCTACTGCTCGAAGAGCCAGGTCTGGAGGAGTCTTCTGAAGGCGAGCAGGTCTTGGGTCTGCCGCAGGTGGGTAGGGAGGGTGTTCCAGGTCTTGGCGGCGAGAAAGGAGAAGGCTCTGCCACCGGAGGTTGCTCGTTGGATGCGGGGGACAGCGGCGAGGACGAGGCTGGCGGAGCGGAGCTGGCGGGTGGGGGTGTAGAAGCTGAGTCTACTGTTAAGGTAGGCTGGTCCGGTGTTGTGGAGTTCTTTGTGAGCGTGGATGAGGAGCTTGAAGGTGATCCTCTTGTCAATGGGGAGCCAGTGTAGGTCTCAGGTGGGGGGTGATGTGGCTGCGGCGGGGTATGTTGAGGATCAGTCGGGCGGAGGCATTTTGGATGCGTTGTAGTCGTCGCATGTGTTTGGCCACGATTCCTGCATAGAGTGCGTTGCCGTAGTCCAGCCTGCTGCTGACGAGGGCTTGGGTCACCGTTCTTCATGTTTACGTGGGGATCCACTTGTAGATCCTGCGGAGCATGCGGAGGGTGTTGTAGCAGGAGGAGGAGACAGCGTTGACCTGTTTTGACATGGAGAGGGAGGAGTCGAGGATGAATCCTAGGTTGCGTGCCTGCGTGGTCGGTGGGTGTCGGTGCAGGTCCCAGCGTGGTCGGCCACCAGGAGTCGTCCCAGGCGGAGGGGGTGGGTCCGAGGATGAGAACCTCCGTCTTGTCCGAGTTCAGCTTTAGGCGGCTGCTCCTCATCCAATCTGCGACAGCCTTCATTCCCTCGTGGAGATTGGTTTTGGCAATGGGTGGGTCCTTGGTGAGGGAGAGGATGAGCTGGGTGTCGTCGGCGTAGGAGATGATGTGGAGGTCGTGTTGGTGGCCACTTGTGCGAGGGGGGCCATGTAGATGTTGAACAGTGTTGGGCTGAGGGATGAGCCCTGGGATACTCCGCAGATGATGTCGGTGGCTTTGGAACGGAAGGGTGGGAGGCGGACGCTCTGGGTTCTGCCGGAGAGGAAGGACGTGGTCCAGTCAAGGGCCTTCTCTTGGATTCTGGCTTCATGGAGGCGAGTCTTTAGTGTGCGGTGGCAGACCGTGTCGAAGGCGGCTGACAGGTCCAGGAGGATAAGGGCTGATGTTTCGCCGTTGTCTAGTTCTCGCCTGATGTAGTCTGTGGCAGCGATGAGGGCTGTCTCTGTGCTGTGGTTTCGTCTGAATCCGGACTGGGATGGGTCCAAGATGTTGTTGTCCTCGAGGTGCACCCAGTTGCGTGTTGACGATTTTCTCGATGACCTTCGCCGGGAACGGGAACAGGGAGATGGGCCTTAAGTTCTTGAGATCCTTGGGGTCCTCTTTGGGCTTCTTGAGGAGGGCGCAGATGTCGGCGTGCTTCCAGCTTTCCGGGAATGTAGCTGTCTCTAAGGAGATGTTGATGACCTTCCGTAGTTTGGGTGCGATGGCTTGGTCTGCTTTGTTGAATACGTGGTGTGGGCAGGGGTCTGATGGTGAACCTGAGTGGATGGAGTTCATGACCTTGCGTGTCTCGTCGTCGTTGACGTTGGTCCAGGAGGTCAGGCGGTTGGTGCGGGTGATGTTCGCAGGGGGGGTGGAGTCTGGGGAGGTCGGGGTAGACTTGGAGTTGAAGCTGTCGTGGATGTCAGCGATCTTGCGGTGGAAGAAGGTGGCCAGTGAGTCGCATAGTTCTTGTGATGGTGGGATGTCATTGGCGTTGGCGCTGCTGCCCCACCTGCCTTTGTGGAATCTTGGGGATGGTCACCTTTCTGAGAGATGACCTGAGCAGTCTTTTAGGGATGTACTAGTGGAACGCTGTTCTAAAGGCACAGGCCCTTGACGATGAACAGCCAAATAGACCATGCAAAGTGCTGTATATATCACCCGCTTGCTCACTGGCAGCCAGTGGAGGAATCTAATGCCTCCCCTCACTGAGAAATAGTTAAGCACGTCCAGAGCAGTGGCTCTCAGTCCTGCTTTATGTAATCTTTGGACCAGGTGGAATGGTGATATCCTGTCTGATGCCGCTGACAGATCCAACATTATAAAACTAACTGCTCCCTCTTGATCTACCCAGCAACTAATGCAATATGCAGCGGCAACCAGTGCTGACTCTGTTATGTGACCACTTCTGAAACCGTAATCTTAGCCAATTCCTGGTTAATATATTTTTCAAATACAAAACGAACATATAATGGATGGAATGCTGAGTAAATCAAATATTTACCTCCAGTCACAGATCTGGGTTAAATCTATCGTTTTTTTCTTGGTACTGGTACAGAAGGCCCTCCATCAGTCTGGTGTAGGGTACCTCAGAGCAAGGTATATTCCCTAGCGTCTAGATGCCTTCATTCAGCCAACTCTTTTTTTCCAAAATCCCTCAGATCCTGCATTCTAGTGCTGGAGGGAGTTCCTTTTCCTTTCTAGGACATGGAACAAATTACCGCTAGAGATGCAGACAATTTCAGCCACTGCTAAGTGTCGGAAGAAATTAAAAACCTGGCTCTTTAATCAGAATTAAAGGTTTGGTCCTTTCAGTCAGTCAACTTCTGAGGTGCACACGCCAGGAACTCTGGAGTAACTGAGCACTATACAAGTGTCTTTTACATTACAATACAGTTTGGACCCAGCCATATGCTAATCAGTCTTGACTCTGCTCCACATGGGAACAGCCAAGCCTGAACTGCAAGACCCTGTCCTCCCTGGACCAGAAACAAGCATCCTTGTTTCCAGTCCATGGAGGACCTAGCCTGGCAGTTCAGGCTCGACTGTTCCGTGGAGAGCAGTGTCAAGACTGATTTGCATTGGGCTGGGTCCAAACTGAGGTGACGTGGTGAGCAAAAAAAAAATGGAATTAAGTCAGATCTGTCACTGGCGGTGAATGTTTGACAATGTACAACATTCCATCCATTGTCTTTTTGTGTTTCTGTAATGTATGTTTTCACGCATTTCTGCAGGCATGGACAATAGAGAGATGGGGTAAAGGATTTCGATGTCCTCTGGTTCCCCACTAGGTTTCTTTTGAAAAGGAATAACTACTGCTTCCTTCCAAAGACAGGAATACAATCCCTTTTTTTAAATATCGGATTGAAGTCTTTGACCCGAAAGGTCACATTGTGATCCGGGGCGAGTTGTAAAGTTCTAGTTGGGCAGGGGTCATCAGGAGAATCTGAATTTATGTTCATGAGAAGATTTTTCACTTGCAGGGAGGATATGGGGGGGGGGGGGGGCAGACAAAAATGCGGAGGAGTGCAGGTCAGCAGGGTCAACCACGTCAAACAAGGGGAGAGGCCTATTCTCATGGATGTTGAAGTCTGAATAGATCTTCAGGATCTTTCCTTTGATGTTGATCACAACATTATTGCAGAACCTTTCTGAGTTTCCCATGGACTATTGGGCAGGGGAAGTTGAGAGCTCCTTTTCCACCTTAAAGAGTTCCTTAGGGGAGTTACTGGCCAACCTTATTTTGTTCACATAGTTGGAGAATTTGGCGGTCACAATGACACATTTATACATGAGTATCAGTTCTTTATGCTTTTCTTTCTCCTCTGGGGTAAGATTTGCCCTCCATTTCTATTCTTGCCTCCGACTCTGCTGTCTGAAGTCTTTCAATATGTCAGAAAACTAAGGTGCAGATGTTTTAGCTCTGGTGCAGACCTTTGTTTTAACCAGGGCAACCTGGTCGATTACTGCTCAAAGCATTAAAATATTTCTGAGCTTGGTTTCTGTAGATAGTTATTTTTCAAAAGGAACTCTTTGAGCGCAGAATCCAGAAATGTTGCTCCAATTTCTGTATGACATAGGTGCACTGCTTCTGTTCTACCTCCTCCTGCAGTACATTTTGGAAGTCACTGCTCAGTGGTCTGCCCAATTTATTGGGAGGATATCTCCCACAACCAGGGCCGAGTGGTTAGAAAAAATACAATCCAACATATGGTCAGCGATATGCGTAGAGGATTTGACCAACTGGGTGAAGCCGAAATTAGTCATGAATTCGAGAAAGGTAACATAATCATTACACCCCTTATCTTCCAAGTGGATGTTATAATCACCCTATGTTGTGAGATTTGGGATTTGCAATGAAGGGTTCTAAACCTTGGCCACGGGCCTCGATAAACTGAGTTAGAGAGCCAGGGGACAGTAGAGCCAGGAGAGCGTGTTTTTCCTTTTGGCTTTGTCTGAACAGTGCCACCTCGCAGGTGTCTTGCGAGCGCAAGCTGATGGGTTCTAAAGTATAGTTGATTGAATTTCCGGCTATAAGGACAAGCCCCTCGTCCGTGCGAAGGGGCCAATCAAGCCTGGCAATAGTATAGCCTGGGATACAACAGATAGTTTGTACAGAGGCAAACTCTCTCACAAGAATTTTGCAATGAAATTAATTATTTTTTATTGACAAAATAACAGCAATTAGAGACCGTATTCTTTAAGAACCAAGAACGGATCCTTCTAATAATTAAGTTAATCAAATAATGCTTTCAGATTTCAAACCATTAGATGTGGTTCTGTTAAGCAGCGTGATAGTTATTTCAGGGTCTCCCCCTTGACCCCTACCCTACAGAAATTTATAAAATGTCACCACCTGTAATTCCCATTCACTTTTTATTGATCATATGGCAACAAACACACCACTGTAGCCTGTGCACAAATAGGTCATATAACAAGCAAGTTTTCTTTTTTCATTGTTACTCCAGGCTCTCCAGTCTGGTCCCACCTCTGCGTACATTAAAGATATCGAGCCCAGAGATGAAGGCATCAACAAATAGTGTAGAGGGGGCTGTGCACAGATTTCCCCTATAGACATTCCACATACCCCAAACATGCTCCTGGTTTCTGGAGCAACACCTAGTCTTGGCCACCATGCCCAATCCATGTTTTTTTTCCTCCACTTTCTGAAAGTTGGTACAGACGGTGCTTCCCACAAGCGGGCGATGTTATGTTTGGCATTAATCATCCCCAAGGTCACACAGATCTGTTCCTTGTGACTTACATCAGTAGCATGCTATATATTAAGGAGACACCACTTGGGTGAGGGCAGCAAGTCATCACCACACACCTAGTGCATGCAGTTTATTACAGACTTTGCATATGGCCATGTCTGAACTGGGGTGGCGGAGTGAGCTAAAGAACGGTGATGGATTAAACCCAGATCAGTTGACTGGGGGTGAGTGTTTGTATTGTCAACGCTCCGTCCATCATCACCTTTGGTTTTTCTTTGTTCGCCCTAAGTTGGCAGGGTATGCTCAGACGTGAGTCCCTTGCTCACTTTGCCCCTGGAGTCAAGCAAGCCCGGCTGAAGACGGCTGTAATGCCAGAAACCGGTCCAGGGAAGACATGGCTTGGCAGTTCGGGCTGGACTGTTCCCATGAGGCACAGGGTCAGACTGATTTGCATATGGCCATGTCTGAACTGGGGTGGCGGAGTGAGCTAAAGAACGGTGATGGATTAAACCCAGATCAGTTGACTGTGGGTGAGTGTTTGTATTGTCAACGCTCCGTCCATCATCACCTTTGGTTTCTCTTTGTTCGCCCTAAGTTGGCAGGGTATGCTCAGACGTGAGTCCCTTGCTCACTTTGCCACTGGAGTCAAGCAAGCCCGTCTGAAGACGGCTGTAATGCCAGAAACCGGTCCTGGGAAACTTGATTCCGGTCCAGGGAAGACATGGCTTGGCAGTTCGGGCTGGACTGTTCCCATGAGGCACAGGGTCAGACTGATTTGCATATGGCCATGTCTGAACTGGGGTGGCAGAGTGAGCTAAAGAACGGTGATGGATTAAACCCAGATCAGTTGACTGGGGGTGGATGTTTGAATTGTCACCGCTCCGCCCATCACCTTTGTTTTTTCTTTGTTCGCCCTAAGTTGGTAGGGTATGCTCAGACGTGAGTCCCTTGCTCACTTTGCCCCTGGAGTCAAGCAAGCCCGGCTGAAGACGGCTGTAATGCCAGAAACCGGTCCAGGGAAGACATGGCTTGGCAGTTCGGGCTGGACTGTTCCCATGAGGCACAGGGTCAGAGTCAAGTCAAGTCAAGTCATAAAATTTGTATAGCGCACTACATACCCAGAGGGTTTCAAGGCGCTTAGGAAGGGGAGGAGGATTATTTGTCAAATATCCACGTTTTAAGCTGCTTTCTGAACGCTAGGTGGTTCTGGGTGAGGCGCAGGTAAGCGGGGAGTGAGTTCCATGTTTTAGCGGCCAGGTATGAAAAGGATCTGCCTCCCATGGTGGTCTTGTTGATGCGAGGTACAGTGGCGAGGGCTTGGCTGGAAGACCGTAGTTGGCGGGGGGGGGTGTAGAAGGACAGTCGAGAGTTGAGGCAATCTGGTCCGATGTCGTAGAGTGATTTGTGTGCGTGGGTAAGCAGTCGGAAAGTGATCCTCTTATTGACGGGTAGCCAGTGGAGGTCTTTAAGGTGACCAGAAATGTGTTCGTTGCGTGGGATGTCTAATATGAGCCTGGCTGATGCGTTTTGGATTCGTTGGAGTTTCTTCTGGAGTTTTGCGGTAGTGCCCGCGTAGAGGGTGTTTCCGTAGTCCAGTCTGCTCGTGACCAGAGCGTGGGTGACTGTTTTCCTTGTTTCGGAGGGGATCCAGCGAAATGTTTTTCTGAGCATGCGAAGAATGTTGAAGCAGGAAGAGGATACGGCGCTGACTTGTCTGTTCATCGAAAGTGAGGAATCCAGGATGACGCCCAGGTTCCGTGCGTGGTCTGTCGGGATGGGTGCTTTTCCGAGGGCTTCCGGCCACCAGGAGTCGTCCCATGCAGAGGGGGAAGTACCTAAGATGAGGACTTCTGTTTTGTCTGAGTTCAGTTTCAGACGGCTTAGCTTCATCCATTCGGCAACTTCTTTCATTCCTTCGTGTAGGTTATTTTTGGCGGTGCTGGGGTCATTGGTGAGAGAAAGGATTAGTTGAGTGTCGTCCGCGTAGGAGATGATGTTGAGGTTGTGTTGGCGTGCGATGGCCGCGAGGGGGCTCATGTATACGTTGAAGAGGGTGGGACTGAGTGAGGATCCTTGAGGTACGCCGCAGATGACTTCAGAGGCCTCGGACTTGAATGGAGGAAGGCGGACTCTCTGGGTTCTTCCGGTGAGGAACGAGGTGATCCATTCAAGTGCTTTTCCTTGGATTCCGATGTTATTGAGGCGTTGTAGAAGGGTGCTGTGGCAGACTGTGTCGAATGCTGCAGAGAGGTCGAGGAGGATGAGGGCGACTGTGTCTCCATTGTCCAGTAGAGTTCGAATGTCGTCTGTTGCTGCGATGAGGGCGGTCTCAGTGCTATGTTTTGCTCGGAAGCCAGATTGTGAGGGGTCGAGGGATTTGTTGGCTTCAAGGAAAGCGGCGAGCTGGTTGTTGACGGCTTTCTCGATGACTTTGGCCGGGAATGGAAGAAGCGAGATGGGGCGGTAATTTTTGAGTTCGGTGGGGTCCGCTGTTGGTTTTTTCAGAAGGGCGGTGAGTTCAGCGTGTTTCCAGTCTTCTGGGAAGGTGGCGGAGTTGAAGGAGCAGTTGATGACGTCTCGGAGGTGCGGTGCGATGACGGAGTCTGCTTTGTTGAAGATGTGGTGAGGGCATGGGTCTGTGGGGGATCCTGAGTGGATGGAATTCATCAGGCGGGTGGTGTCCTCAGTGGAGATTGGGTTCCAAGCGTTAAGGGTGTTCACGGGGGGAAGATGGTCAGCAGATGGTAGGGTGGGCTGGTTTCCGGGTTGGTTGTCAAAGCTGTTGTGGATGTCTGCAATCTTGTTGTGGAAAAAAGAGGCTAGGGAGTCGCAGAGGGTTTGAGAGGGTGTGATGTCGTTGGAGTTGGCTGAGGGATTGGAAAATTCCTTGACGATGTTGAAAAGTTCCTTGCTGTTGTGGGCGTTGTTGTCAAGTCGATCCTTGAATGCTGTTTTCTTGGCTTTTCGGATCAGTTGGTGGTGAGAGCGGGTGGCGCTTTTGAAGGCGTCCTTGGTGCTGGTGGTTGGGTCTTTTTTCCAGGCCTTTTCAAGGGATCGGCAGAGTTTCTTGGACTTCTTGAGATCATCGTTGAACCATGAGGCTTTCTTGCTGCCAGGTTTGCTTTGACGTTTTTTCAGTGGAGCTAAGGTGTCGGCGGTGTTGGATAACCATAGGGTGAGGTTGGCGGCGGCTTCGTTGGCGTTGGAAGAGGGGGCTGGGGAGTTTCGAAGGAGCGATGCGGCGATTTGGTCCGTGGTGATTTTGTTCCAGTTTCTTTGCAGGGTAGGTTGGGAGTGGTTGATGGGTTTCGGCTTGTTGTAGATGAAGTGAACGCAGCTGTGGTCGGTCCAGAGGAGATCCGTGGTGTGGCTGAAGGAGACATGGTTGCTGGATGTGAAGATGGGGTCGAGTGTGTGACCTGCGATGTGGGTGGGGGAAGTGACTAGTTGTTTAAGTCCGAGGTTGGCGAGGTTGTCAGACTGATTTGCATATAGCCATGTCTGAATTGGGGTGGCAGAGTGAGCTAAAGAACGGTGATGGATTAAACCCAGATCAGTTGACTGGGGGTGGATGTTTGAATTGTCAACGCTCCGCCCATCATCACCTTTGTTTTTTCTTTGTTCGCCCTAAGTTGGTAGGGTATGCTCAGACGTGACTCCCTTGCTCACTTTGCCACTGGAGTCAAGCAAGCCCGGCTGAAGACGGCTGTAATGCCAGAAACCGGTCCTGGGAAGCTTGATTCTGGTCCAGGGAAGACATGACTTGGCAGTTCGGGCTGGACTGTTACCATGAGGCACAGGGTCAGACTGATTTGCATATGGCCATGTCTGAACTGGGGTGGCGGAGTGAGCTAAAGAACAGTGAGTGTTTGTATTGTCAACGTCCGTCCATCATCACCTTTGGTTTTTCTCAAAACACCTGCACTGCATGACATTTTCAAACTATATGGTGAATGGTACCGTCCCGACCACCCAGCCTGCAACAGGTAGAATCCGAGCCACTGCCCATCTTAATTAAGGTATTTCAGGAGATATATAATCTATGGAGTATCTTAAGTTATATCAATCTGAATTGTGACAAAATGGCCACCTCCTTGGGAGAGGCCAAGGTTTCTGGCTAATCCTCATCTGCCCAGTCACCCAAATCTACATTCCATTGATCTCAGAGACGCAGTAGGGAATCTGGGGAGTTATTAATTCGTTTTTGGTAGGTTATGAAGATCGCCCTGCTGCTCATATGGTCCATTAAAAGCCTATCTTCCAGTGGGTATGATTCTGGCAGGTCATCTCCCCGTGGGATCTCCACTAAAAGGGCATGTCATATTTGTAGGTAACGAAAAGTCTCTGTTGTTGCTAGCACCCTCTGTAGGGTGGTGTTTGGGATCACCTCCAGCTTGGACCAGAGGTCTCCCACTTTAGAGATACCTATAAGATCCCATCTATCAAAGCCAGGGCAGTTCCTCAGCATGCCCAAACTTTCAGCTTCTCAAAATAACTTGGCTTGGGGTTGTGGTTTTCCAGCTTACTGTTCTGTGTGCCAAAAGTTAGATTGTAAGCTCTGTAGGACCCATGAGGTGTAGACACTTAGAGTTGGTGTAAAGTGCTCCCACATATCCCCCCTGGATGTAGACCATAACAGTCCATGCAATATGCAGGCTCGTCCGGAGGTCGGTGAACCCATTGATTAAAGATTGCTAGTTGTGAAACCCAAGAATATTTCTGGATATCGGACAAGGCAATCCATCCATCATACCACCTTCAAGTCAATTTTAGTAAGGATATTCCTGGGGGCTTGCCATTCCATAGCAGGGCCCTGCCTTCACTCTCTATGGTCTTAAAGTATGTCTTCGGAAACGGGAATGGTGTATTTTTCAGTGAGTAGAGAAAACATGGGAGCGCCATCATTTTTAACAAAGCTGCCCTTTCAAGCAAGGAAAGTTGCATCAGTCGCGTCAGCGGGGTCTGGAGGTTATGGGCGTGAAAGAGATCAGGGTTGATAGAGACAAAAATACTGAGAGACCGAAAACCATCCATCACCATTCTTGCCGCACATTCCGGTGGTAAGGCCAGTGCCGGGCCATGTAGAATGTACTTAGTGGATTTGGACCAGTTGATAGTGGAGCCGGAGTATTTGCAAACATTGGTGACTATATGCAGTATTCTATCAATGGAGGATTGTGGTGTTGTGATGTAGAGTAGAACTTTGTCGGTGTAAACGGCTATTCTATCCTCACAATCCTCTGTCCAACGTTATCCCCAAATCAACAGGACTCCCCAAACCCAACCGCTAAAGGCTCCAAAATTAAAGCAAATATTAGTGGCGAGAGAGGGCAGCCTTGGCTGATCCCTGGCTGCAGGGGAAATATACGAGAAGTTTGCCCATTTGCCACCACTTGAGCTAGGGGCCCAAGTAGAGAAGTCATAGCCAAACGAGAAACTTGGGTCCAAAGCCCATGCGTTCTGGTACTGCAAAGAGATAAGGCGACTTAACTGTGTCTAAGCCATGCAAGCGTCAAGGGATAGGACCACTCCATATTAGCGTATGGTACCTAGATTGAGAGCTGTGTTGCGCCCTGGCATATAGCGGATTGATCAGGATTTACCAGTTTAGAGATAATTTGGATGAGTTTAGGGACGTTAGACATTTGGCAAGGATCTTGGCCTCCGCATTGAGAAGCAAAATGGGGCAATAGGAGGTGCATACCTCTGACGGCCGGCCCTCCTTATGTATAAACACTATGGAAGCCAAACGTTGGTCTTCAGGGAGCATACCCTTCTGCCGAATCTATATACATTTTGAGTAAAAAGGGTGCAACACTGGATCCTGCGAGTTTATAAAACTCTAATGGCAAACCGTTCGGTCCCATTGCCTTGCCTGATTGAACGCTTGGGATCGCTTGGGACCCCTCATCTTTAGTAGAATCACTCTCTAATAGTAGCAGGTCCTCAGTTGAGAGAGTCGGAAGGGGCAAGTCAGCTAATAAGTCCAGAGAGTCTTCCGCCGTTGACATATTTGTGGGGGAATAGAGTTTAGTCTTGAAGGCCTCAGCGATATCCTGCTGGTCCTTCAAATGTGTTCCATCATCAGTGTGTATAGTAGTGACCCACCGGTCTGCACTTTCTCGCCGGTCAAGCCATGCAAGTCATTTCCCTGCTTTGTCCCCTATTTTGTAGACTCTATATCGCAACACTAGGAGTCTAGCTTTTGCAGCCTCCGTCACTAGGTCTCGGTATTCCTGCCGCTTAAGGTCCAGAGTGTGTCCAGTATCTTTTCAAGGTAGACTATCTATATTAGTTCTAATATATCGCATTCTAACGCCTCTGTTACTGCCCTCTTGTCTCTTTTGTGTCTGACCAATAGCGAAAGTGTTCCTTGATCATGGTTTTAAAGGCATCCCAGAGAACTTATGGGGACTCAACAGATGATTTGTTCTCCTTAAAATAGTGCTCTGTGGCTTATATCAGTCCTTTCCTTATGTTCGGGATTTTAATTTGCCAGGGGTTTAGTGTGATGGCCTCCGATTGAGTGGCTTAGTGTGATGGCCTCCAATTGAGTTTCTTATCTAAGCTGTAACTCGCCCATTTCGGGGAATGATCGTAGATTCCTCTTGCCAAGTGGCGCACCTCTCGTAATTTGGGGGCTCAGTCAGCCAATGTGAGAATTAAATCAAACCGTGAAAGCCTATTATTTGCCCCTGAATTAAATGTATATTAGTGTTTTTGTGGATTGAGAGCTCACCGCATATCAGCTAACCCCATGGCTAACAGGAAATCTGACAGGCAAGAGTAGCGATATGGTGGATGTCATGGGGGGGAAACTATCTCTATGATCACACAGTGCCATGTTAAAATCCCCCCAACCAGGAGCAACGCTAGAAGGAGATTGCTCAAGTCAGAGAAGGCGGTATTATGCAAAGCCGGTGGAACATACACAGACAGGATATTCACAATCTCTCCCTCCCATGTGCCTGAAAGGGCTGTATATCTACCCTGCGTATCAGTCCAGGTCTGCCCAAAGGTAAGAGAGAGCCACTTTTTGAGGGTTATACCCAAGCCCCTAGTCCCAGAAGTGAACCTAGTGTAAACTACCTACTTATAGCCCCATCAATTTAGAGCCTTGCAGGAGTCGCCCACGAGGTGCATCTTCTGTAAAGGCACTTTATCCGGAGAATGGCGTTTGATGTATTGGAGCCCTATCCCACGTTTAATTCTATCCCCCTGCCCGCTGACATTCCAGGACAGAAGACGCAGTGTAGGAGTGATCATTGTAGTTGCATTAATCTGTTATAAGGGTCAATGATCCCTCCCTACCCCTTTTGGTGACCATGTCGGTAGAGTCGTCTATAGTCGTACACGTAACCATGCCCTGCCGACCAGTGTGGTGTATGAAAATTGGTGCCACTGATTCAAGCAAACATAAATAACAGTGTATAAACTGCCTCTCTCGGCCTCCCTGCATGACGTACCTTGAACTGCGCGCCTCCCCAACTCTGCAGAGCGCCTCTTACCACAACCTAACTTGAACATACTTGAATGAGTATGGCCCGCCCAGCCAATAAGCCCACCGCCCTTCCCATGTGAAGAATAGGAAAGAATTTTTTACTAATGCAGCAAAAGATGACAAATTGTCCTGGAAGATTGGGCCTCCGAGGCTCCCCCTTAGGGTGCAATGTGTAAATATACATGGAGTCTCAAAGGGCTTAACCGGTTCCATGCTGATGACGGAACCGCTCCGTCATCAGCCGCGGTTCCGTCATGGCCCACCCGACGTGCCTGCGCGGCGCGTTCTATTAAGCGGGCGGGGCCATGGCGGAACCGCTCCGTCATGAGCACAGCTCACCGCAGCTGGTGACGGAGCGGTTCCGTCACCAGCATGCGCCCGCCGCGCGGCCCCCGCCCCCTTAGCGCTGCAGCGAAATAGCCACCGCAGCGATGTGGTTAGGTCCGCTAGCTTGTTCCAGCGACACACTAGACAGCCTCAATAAGACTGCATCAAGACCTTTGAAAATGTATGCAGCCACTAGAGGGGAAACTCTATATACGATTAGGCTGTCTGCTCAAGACTGGCTTATTTGGTGGTGATTCTTCTTCATCTTGACTAGTGCCACTGACTTGTTGCTCGGCGGGTTTCTCAGGCCTTCTTGTCAGCCGGTCCTTTCGTGCCCTGGGGCAAGAGGGTTGGTTAAGTCTGTACTGTAGGGTAATGTTGCATGTATTCACTTGAATTGGTTCCTGTCTTCTCTGCGCCTACTTTGACTTTAAAGCATTCAGAATTATTTATTGTACCATGGTGGGCAATGGGCAAAACGTTCATGCACACTCATGTATACACGCACACAAGCATGCACGCCACGCACACTTTCATAGGCAATTGTTTATATTCTCAGAAACACACCGTATTTGAGGCAGTTCAGGTGTGTTTTTGTTACACTTAATACCCACTGCCAGGGGCTACATCTCCCCTCCTATGCATTTTAAGATTCATACATTTTATAATAGCGTAGGTAGCAGACGTACGACGCACATAGGACGAAAAAGGCTTCACACAAAATCCCCCCCCCCCCACACCCCCTCCGCCGCAGCCCCCTCCCTCGTTGTGTGTCTCAGTCCGGGCTCGTGCAGCTCGAGCTGCTATGGACTCTGCTGGGCAGTGTCTGCAGTCTTATCTTCGGCGCATGCACAAGCTGTTTACGGGTCTTTAAAGACCCTTTGCATATTTACATACCTTTGTAAACTGGTTACTGCAGCTGAGTTTTTTTACCCCCTGGGCCCTTAGTCTAGTACCACCTGGGCCCCCCACTCTGCCTTACATTTGTATTTTACATTTACTGCTGTAGTGTGCCAATGCATTTAATGGAAAAGAATATAAAATAAAAGAAAAGTGCCAGCCATGTGTTTAAAGAGTCTGCAAAGACCTCATCTTGACACTAAATAGGGTTCTAAATAAAAAAGTATGTATTCATTTGTAATGCGACTTTTCTGTCTTTGTTCCCTTTAATTATCAGTCGTGGATCATTCAGGCAGCCCTAGAACACAATTAAAAGTGCTTTCTATTTATATTTGCTGTTCGAAGTATGCACAGATTAGTGCTGAAAATACAGCTTTAGGTGACTGCTTATTTTTGGACCATCTGTGACATCAAAATAAGGAGCTGACAACCCTAATCATAAGACTGGAAGTTTGCAGGATAAGCACTTTATTTATTTCCTCCATCCTCGATCCCTGATTAATGCCAAAATAGCAATAGTTTAACTTATATCTTAAACCCTACGCCGCCGTCAATAATATGCTGAGTTACTTTAAGTGTCTGGGAATGCACTCTGCATTCAGACAAAGGTCCACGGCTTCCTAGGAAGGTCGGCCGGGCTGCTGGCAGCCCACGGGAGTACCATGGCTCTTAAGAGATCACATGCTACCAGCCACAGTCAGTGCAGGTAACAGCGGTGGGGCCGCGTGGGGTGGGTGGATTTCGAGGGAGGATGCATAGGGAAAATGCATTATTTATTTAATTTTACCTCTGCATCGTCCCTCGAATTCCCCCTCCACACGCTGCCCCACCGCTGTTACCTGCACAGACCACGGATGCATGCTACACCTTTACAAAACCCAATACCCTGATTGACAATAAAGCAAATAACTAACTTCAAAACATGTTGTTTTGATTTAAAGTATTGCAAGGCAGCATATTTTGTGTCAAAGCATATCTCTAGATATGTACTCAGGGCCGGCATTAGTGCTGGTGCTGCCCGGTGCAACAATCTTTTTGGGCGCCCCTGCCACATGGCCTCCACCCTGGATTCCCTCACTACCATCCGGCAAAAGTGTCCCTCTTCTCTCCATAGCCCTTCTCTCACATACATTTAATTTGTATTAACGTGCTGGTAATGGCTGGCTTACCAGTCAGCTCAGCTATCCACATAAAATACAGATCTGTTTTTTGTAGCAGCCATATTACCCCAGTACACTACTTTATGGCGAGTCAAAACTGCCACTAGACAAAACTCTGATCCCTCTCTTGCAGGAACATTAATCAAAAGACTTATCTTGACATTTTATTGCTGCCTGAAAGTTGAAGGCACAAGGAACCCTGCAACAGGTTCTTTTCCATCTTAAGTTATTGCTAAACACAGCACCATCCCCCCACCTCCCCCCCACCAATACATGAGACTCCATTTTGAATTAATTCAGAAGCCATTGTTGTGGAATTGGTCTAGCAAATTCTCAAGGAAATGCATATCTGAAAGAGACTGTTAGTTATAGATTCCTTACCTTAGAATTACCCTATTTGTCAGACTGGATCCAGAAAAATAAATTCTTAGCTTTATCCCTGCGCATCGGTAGGTGGCGTTGGTCATCTCTGCGTCCGGCGTCGTGGTCGCTGGGGTGACATGGCGGTGCTTACTTAGATGCTGCCCCTGGGCGCTGACGTCCGTTCTTTCTTTTTCCGCGACAGCCTAGCGCAGATCCGGAGAGAGCTACCTCTTTAGTCCCTTTACGACTAAACTTTTCAGATTTTTTGTCGACTTCTTTTTCGAGTCTTCGACTCTTGGTGCATGAGGAATGTCGCACCGCCGGACCGGGTTCAAGCCTTACGAGGCCTGGTACAGGCTGATGTCGGTGATGGACCCGCACCTCGTGAGCCTTTGGTGTCTGGAGCACGACCACGACCCGAAGTCGGCGCCGACTGCTGGGCCATGAATCCAAAGTCTTTGCCGGAGCGGTCCCGAAAGCTCTTGGGGCCCGAGTGTCGGCTCCGTGTCGCTCCCGGTCTTGTTTGAGAGTAAGATCTCGAGGCCACTCATGGAGCCCCCACACCTCTTCGCACTCAAAGCCTTTGAAGTCCTCAGGTAAGTCGGAGCACAAGAAGAAGGTGAAGTACCAGTACTCTTCGCCTTCTCCCCATCGGGCGGCTAATGCAACACGAGACTTGGAGCGTCGTCGCTCTAAGGCTCCATCTCCGGTGCCTCCTTCAGGGACGACACCATGCCTCCTCCTGTTATCGTGAGCCAGAGTGTCTCATACTCAACTTTGTACATTTTACGAAGCCCTCGACCTTATCTTGGGCAGCACCACTCCACTGGCGCACCTTCGGTTGTGGGGGATCCTGGGCCTTCGATGCCGGCAGCTCCGGCCCCAGAGCCAGAGGGGCCCCACGGATCCAGCCCTGGATCCGGATAATCGCTGGTCGATCTTACCCAACCTTCCCCGGCGCCGATCCCGGTGACGATGTTCCCGGCGCCGGCCCTGCCCCCGGCCGACACAGTCCCCATCCTCACCCCTGTGATGGATCTCATAACGGACCGATGTGGGACCCAATGCCGGAGGGTACTTTGGTTCCCTTGTTAAGCCCTGGTGTTCCCTATCGCCCATAAGGTGGTGATGAGGATTTGGAGCGGTCACTGTACCCTTTAGCAGACCAGCTGGGAGAGCCAGACTGGAGAGAAGTCCTGGGTGACACCAGTGGTCTGGACACTTGGCATGCTTTCTCCCCCTACCGTGGCTACAGAGGAGGGAGCGTCCTGTGTTGTGGTGGTGAGAAGGGCGGCTAAGGACTTAGGCCTCGAGCTCCCTTCAGTGGCAGTCAGGACTAACCTCCAACAGAGGTGCTTTAACCTGCAGCATCGACTTCTGAACTCCTATTGCCCTCATTGAAGCCCTCCTTGATGCCCTTCTGGGCACCGAGCCCAAGCCCAGCACAGGGGCTCCTGTAGAAAGGACGATCGCCTGCTGCCATCGCCTGGCTCCAGGTGACCCAGTTTTCCCCTGAGAGCTTGGTGGTCCAGGCCTCTTCATTCAAGGGAGCATTCCCTTCTGCTCCCCCAGATAGGGAATCCAAGAAGCTGGGTCACCTTGGGAAGCGCATGTTCTCTTCCTCCAGCTTAGCACTGCGGTCTGTGAATACCGCGTGTCTCTTTGGCCGAAACTCCCATACCCACTGGGACACGGTTCCGCAAGTGCTGCCTCCGTGCCCGGAGGAGGCCCAGGCCGTGCTCTCCCAGCAGTGGCAGATGGGAGAGACCTAGCTAAATTCACTATTAGATGTGGACTGCATACCACCGAATGAAGGCAGAATAATTGCCACGTCGGTAGCTCTTTGGTGCTATGCCTGGTTGAGGATGTTTTCGGGGGATGCTCACTCTACCTTGATGGACATGCCCTTTGATGGCCATCGCCTCTTTGGCAACAAAGCAGACTTGGAGCTGGAGTGCTTTAACAATTCTAAGGCTACGGCCAGATCCTTGGGTTGCACCTTCTTGTTCACTCCAGTCTGCTTTTTGTCCCTTTCTTGGCTACGGAAGGGGTTCCCAGCCAAGTCCGGCCCAGTCTAGCCACCGGTTCACGCAAGCTGCCCAGCCTCTGCACGTGGGATCCAGCGACCTTGTGAGTCCGGGAGCCAGCCAGCGGGCCAGTCCACCCTCCCCCTTGCAGCTGCCTCCAAGGTTTCCTAGTCCGACCTTTCAGGGCCATCAACAGCCAGTGGGCAGCAGAATTTGCCATCACCTCCCCCACTGGCAAATAATCACGTCGGACAGGTCTGTTTTGCAAATTGTCAGAAGGGACTACTCCCTCCCCTTCGAGACTACCCCTTCCTCCATGCCACCATCTGTCAGAGGATCATTTGGCACTTCTCTGCCAGGAAGTCTCAGCTCTCTTCGCCAAGGGGGCTATTGAGAGGGTCCCTGCACCAGAAGTAGGTCGTGGTTGCTATTCTCGCTACTTTCTATTGCCCATGAAGGACAAATGCCTGCACCCTATCCTAGACCTCAGGGCCCCCAGCCACGTCCCCTGGAAGTAGAAGTTCAAAATGCTCATATTGGCTCAGGTCCTATCTGCCCTCGACCCTGGAGACCGGATGGTGGCGCTGGACTGGCAGGACGCCTATTTCCACATCCCCGTCCTGCCAGCCCAAAGATGCTACCTATGGTTTGTGGTAGGCCACGAGCATTTTCAGTTCACTATGCTCCCCTTGAGCCTTACCAGTGCCCCTCGGATGTTCAGGAAGGTGATGCTGGTGGTCGCAGCTAATCTGCGCAGATCAGGGGTTCCAGTCTTCCCCTATCTCGACGACTGGCTGCTGAAGGCGGGCTTGCCCCAGGCTGTCGTCTCCCACCTCCAGACTACGGTGGGCCTCCTGCATTCGCTAAGCTTCACTATCAACGTGTCGAGTCACACCTGACTCTCTCTCAGACGCTCCCTTTCATCAGAGCTGTTCTGAACACAGTGCAATTTCGGGCATATCGTCCCGGGCAGCGAGCATTGGATATTCAGGCTATGATACCGATGTTTCAGCCTCTATCGGGGATTTCAGTGAGAATGAGGCTGCTGGGCCTCATAGCTGCCTGCATCCTGCTAGTAGATCATGCTAGATGGCATATGCAGACTCTGCAGTGGGACCTGAAGTTCCAGTGGGCGCAGCATCAAGGTGCTCACTGACAACAACCCCGCCATGTGGTACTACAACCAACAGGGCTGAGTGGGGTTGTGTTCCCTATATCAAGAGGCTCTACACCTCTGGACATGCCTGGAACATCAGGGCATGTCCCTGGTGGTTCAACACCTGGCAGGTTCCCTGAACGCCAGGGCGGACGACCTCAGCCGTCGGTGCCTGCTAGATCACAAATGGTGTCTTCACTCAGAGGTCGTGCAAGGTCTCTTTCTGGGGTGGGTAGAGCCTTGGTTAGGTCTGTTCGCCACAGAAGAGAACGCGCAATGTCAGCAATTCTGCGCGTTGCCGTTTCCAAGACGGCTCTTGCTTGGCGACGCTTTTCACCCCGTATGCTGAAGAAGATCAAGCACAACCGGGCCTAGGTTATTCTTGTGGCCCGAACAGCGCACAAAGGGTCTGGTACCCCGAGCTCTTGAGCATGGCCATTGATCCTCCGATCAGACTGCCCCTTCAAGAGGATCTTCTGTCGCAGCAGCAGGGGGGTGTTGTCCACCCAAACCTGCCCAGCCTCCACCTCCTTGTGTGGAGATTGAGCGGCGACAGTTGACCACTTTTGACCTTCTACCCGAAGTCTGTAATGTCATGTTGGCAGCCAGGCGTCCCTTCACGAAAACGGTATATGCAAGTTTGTGGCATGATGCACAGCAAAGGCTGTGGATCCCGTCTTTAAGAGGTCCTTCTGTATGTACTTTCTTTAGCCCAATAGGGCTCTCGCCTGTGCACTCTTAAAGGCTACCAGATCAGCCGTCTTTATTCAAGCCCCCTATTGTACATAGGTTTTTTGGGAGACATTACCCTTATCTTTCCTCCTTCTCCCTTCAAAATGCCCCAATGGGGCTTGAACCTCGTTTGAACTTATATTGAGTGCTCCCTTCGAGCCCCTTAACAACTGTCCTCTCAGGCTTTTCATTCTGCTCGCAGTGTGCCTGAGTTTCAGGCTCTATCTTCCAAGCCCCTTTCTTCTCTGTACATCTGGACTTAGTGTTGCTTATGACGAGGCCCTCGTTCTTTCGTAAAGTGGATACACCTTTTCACATAGGACAAACAATCACTTTGCCCACCTCCGCACCCTGCCAAGGAGTAGAGACTCCAACGTCTGGACCCTAAACGTGCGCTGTCCTTCTACCTTGATCACACAAAGGATTTCCAAGTGGATGATCAACTCTTCGTTGGCTATGTAGGTGCCAAGAAAGATTGTCCTGTTCAAAAGCGTACCATCTCTCAATGGGTTGTCCTTTGCATAAAGATACGCTTTCCAGTGGGGCAACGTGCTCATTCCACTAGAGCTACAGCAGCAAAAAATGCATTGGCACATGGTGTCCTACTTCTTGACATTTGTCAGGCAGCCACGTGGGCATCCTTACACGTGTTCATCAGGCATTACTGCCTGGACAGCCAAGTCCAGAGGGACAGTTATTTCGCCCGTTCAGTCCTCCAGGACTTTCTGGTGTGAACTTAGTTTGCAGACCCTCCTCCCAGGTTGGTATTGCTGGGGTATCTATTCTAAGGTAAGGAATCTATAACTAACAGTCTCTTTCAGAAGAACAAGATACTTACCTTCGGTAACGATGTATGTGTAAGAGGCACATGTTAGTTATAAATTCCTTACCGCCCCACCCATCCTCCCCGCTCTGCGAACTGACTTCTAGGGATAGGGACTTCCTTGCAGGGCCCTAGTTGTTGTGCACCAGTGGTCAGTGTCTTTCATGGCTCTGCGCTTCTGGCGTGGAAAGTCGAGTCCACACTGACGTCATGGCGCAGGGGCGGCGTCTAAGTAGGCACCGCAACATCATCCCGGCGATCACAATACCGACGACGGACGCAGAGTCGACCGACGCGCATGGGTACTGCTAAGAAAACATTTCTCAGGATCCATTCTGACACCTGGGGTAATTCTAAGGTAAGGAATCTATAACTAACCTATGTCTCCTACAGATGCATCATTTCCGAAGGTAAGTAACTTGTTCTTCTGATCACAAAATCGAATTTCAGAGCTCGACAACCAGCATATTGAATAGTGTTGAATTAAAAAATATGGCTGCTTCTGTGTTAGAAAAAAAAAGATTCACACACATTCCACCTGTATGTGGGCATTTTTAATTAGTTGGCTAGCATGGTCGATACACATCCCAAAGATCAAAACATTTAAGCTAAATTGGAATACACTTCAGTTTACTCTGCCTTTATCCCGTTTTAAGGTGCCAAAGCACTTTGAGGTTAATGCTTCTTTATACTTTTAAGTCTTAATACTTTTTTGGGTTTTTTAGCACCATTGCTTTACCTTTCTTTGGGTTAAATGGACACTTTTGACAGAGCCCCCTTTCAATTTATTGTGACCCGTTTATCTTTTGTGTTTGAGGCAATTTTACTGTTGTCACTTTTTCTACTTGCACTATTTTTGTATTCTTGTGTCGGTTGGTTTTGCACCTTTTTGAATAGGTTTCATCAGAGAGTCTTTCTTCCGCTGTTAACCCCTTCGATGCTTATGACGAGCTCAGCTCATCATGAGCTCCGGCGCTCGTACGCTGATGACGAGCTGAGCTCGTCATGTAACGCGGCTTTTTTAAAAACGCCGCGCAAAGCGGGAAAACCGCTAGCGCGCATGCAGTTAAAATAAATAAATACATTCTGCTGGCGATATGCTAAAAAGTGTACTGTATGGGCTTCTTCGCAGCACTCAAACTTAAGATCCTCGGCCTGATAGTGCTAATCTATAAGTCTTTAAGGATAGTCCCTTCCTTCAGTACCTTAAGCCCCAATCTGGATAGCCGAGAATCAGCCGATGATTCTCCTGCGAATCTACACAGTCAGCATTTTAAACATTTTATAAACCTTATATTTTACATTTTCTGCAGAACATAAAGGCTAATGCTGCTTTTCCTTATGTGTTGAGGTGTCTTTATATTCTTTTACCAAAGATACGATTACCTCCAAATTCTCCACTGGTGGTTTTTTTTTTTGTCCAGGAGTTTAGATAACGAAATGGTACAAAATGTTCATTTTGCTGCCATAATTTTTGCTTGGGAAAACGTCTCAATGCAGATCAGCCTTTACTCAAACACCACTTGTAAAGTTACCCTGTTCTTTGATAGTCTCCTCCCTTTGATGAACAGAGCTTGGTGCTCTTTTCAAAGACGCTTGTTTCTTTACCAAAGATCCCAAGTTGAAAAGCTAGTATTTACATTCCTTCAGCCATTTGTTTTCTAACGTGGATTCCTTATGTAGTCTCAAGTAACTTATTCTTTCTCTCCTCAGCATGGGATTCCCGTTCTGTCTGTTAGGATTAAAAAAAAAAAACAACAAAAAATAGGATATGGCTGCCAGCGTTTGTCATAAAATCAAGAGCAGGCAAACCACAATAGGTGGTGATAATCCACAAATTCCACTGCATTCCAACATATAATAATGTCAAAATAAAATAAGCAGATTTGAGTACCTAATGATATGGATGCTACAAATGCTTTTAAACTGATGGGGTGAGTGAATACACTTACATGCTGGTGATTATAGATTATAGAAGGCTAATATCAGATGCTAGTTACATTATTTTAGTGGATTCGATGTTCTAAAACCCAACAGCATATTCACAGTGAGAACGTTTTTGAATGTTGTTGACATACAAATTGACTCAGAATACCTTCTCTTGTGCGAGCACAATATTGGTGCTTACCTTCATGTTCCATCCTTTGAAAGAAGTTAGTTTGTGTATTGCCTCAGAACTGGACCAGAGTATTGTATTGGAATAATAGAAAGTCCTTTTATGGGGCTTATTGCTGTTATCAAAAAGTACTTTTTTGTGCAAACCTTTCTCATCAAATTTCTAGAGAATTGGAGTCTGGAGCAAAAAAAGGGGGTTTGTGAATGTATGTTGCACCACTGGCCTTCCACACTGGGGTGTTGCTCCATGCAGGACGTATTCGACAGTTACCAAGAGCTGGGGGACTGTTGTACAGTGGGGAGTGCTTGCTGGAAGAACATGTTTTCTTTATCTTTCAATATCTGTATGGATGTTGTAGGGTGAGCACTGCCTATCACAGTGTGGAGCCAACTATGGTTGTAGCTTCTTTAGATTATTAACGCTGACCACCTTCTTCTCTGTCATTAGGTGAGGCAAGGCAAGGTAACCAGAAATGGGAAGTTTAAACCTAACAGCCTGGCGTACCGTACAAAGACTGGCTCTGTTCTTCTGCACAAATCAACCATTAACAGGCAAGTTCTCTAACATGTCATTTGCTTTTTTTCTGCACAGTTTTTGGTGTTGTCCATGTTATTAAACAAACTGTTTTTTACTGTGTGTTTCATAGTGGTAACATTTTTCAAGATAAACTACTAGTCTTATACAAGATCTAGGATGCACTTTCCTTAACAGAAGGAAGCTGTTCTGGTGTTATGGTCAAGGAGGCAGGTTTATGTGTATCAAAATAATTAATTCCTCACAGCAAGTGAGATGCCAAAACCAGACAAGTGGAAGATGCTGTCCCACGATTATCAGTACTTGGATGTGTTTGTTAAACTTGATAAGACAGTTTTATTGAACATCTCAATAACAAGACCATACCTATCTCCGTCTTCTTCTCCTTCCCTGTTCCTAGCTTGCAATGCTGCCTGAAAGGATTTCACAAGGTTTCCCACCACTGCATGCACCTCTGCAGCTGCATGTATGCAGTTGCAACTACATTACATAATGAAAAAAGTAAAAGGGTGCTCTTCTCAGAAACCTTTGATGGGGAAACTGTTCCAAACTTGTTCCCTGGTTTTTGCAATTTGGAATTTGTATAGGCTCTGAAAGAGGGCTGCCTCCCAAGTGCCATGACTTAGAAATATAAGCAAGGTGGTACTCTCTTTTAATGGGCAACAGTTTTAGGGCCACAGCTTTAACGCATGGAGCACCGTAACTGCCTAATGTCTGCTTGTCTTGAGGGTCTGATGTATCCATTTAGTTAGCTATCCCTATACTGGAGGCTGGTTATTGCTGACCAACACCTAATAAGCAAAAGCATAACACAATATCCAGGTTTCAGGACTGACCAAAACTGGCTTTTTTAGCATGGAGCCAGTTGGTAGCTATATGGTGCTGGTGGAAGAGGAAGGGTCTGATTTTCATTACTTTTACGCCTGAGCCTGGCTAGAACACCAGTATATAGGGTATGTCATGGCACAGATATATGAGAGGGGGGCCTGAAATCGGTTAGAGCTGCAGTGGAGGAAGAAGAGAAGGTTGAGTGGGAAAAGGCGCTTGGAAGATGAGAGATATATAAGGATGGTAGGAGGACTGCAAAGAGAGAGCAGAAAAGGTGTAGGGAAATGGAAGCACTGCATGGCAGAGGGGGTTTGCGTGAAAGAGTAGTGATAGGAAAGGTAAAATACAGCATAAGATATATTTGTTTCTGATGACTACTTCAACCTGCACATTCCCCACCTGCATCCCTCCAGACAGCAAACAGGATCTAGAAAAGTTGACGTACATCTTAAGTTCGACAGGTGTTATCATGGCTCCCACTCGACACTGATACTTCCTGGATGTGACTTCACCGAGCTCTACCACCCCGGCGCTCTGATCTCAGTTCCTTTTTGTTTATGCGCTCTCTGCAATTGGTGTCTATTTCAACTAGTTCCAAAACAGTCATTCGCAGGGCTTTTTGAGCAATGATAGGCCCATACCACCTGTACTACGGTTCGGACCTTGCAAATATATAGACGCCATCATCTGGTGGTGGCAATTTCTGCAACGCATAATAAGGTGGGTGCTTCTTTCATATCAGGAGGCTGAAATGTATGACGGTCAATGCATGTCAGACCCCATTCCTGGGGTAGATATGGAGATTTGTTTCTGAAGATGTCTTTCCATTCCAGGTTGGGGACCTTTTAAGTGGCAGACTTCTCTTAATCGCAACCTCAGTTTTTGTGGTTGGTGGGCCTGTTCCTCAACTGTGACCTGAACTTTTTCCTCAGATCTGTGTCCTGACTTGGTGGGCAGGAGTGTGATGCCGGCGCCTTGCTCCATTCTGGTTGGTATCCAGCACTGGCTTTCACCCAGGCTTTGTTGACTGTGTTGCACTCTCAGCTAGCTAACTCTGGTGTATCTACAGGCCCCAAGGCACGTGCAGGCCCTTCATGCCTCTGCTGGCAGCCCAGGCACCAGTGTTAGTTGACCCCCACAGCTACTTCTAATATCTTTCTGGCATCAGCAGCCTCTTATTTGTACCTGAAGACATTCTGGATAGTTTTGACACAGATACCATCACTGATGCAGTCAACAGCTCCGTTCTCAGAACTGTCTGGAGTAGGTCTAATTTTGAACACATTGGAACGCATGTTCAAACTGTTCATACCTCTTGGATTCCCGATCAGGGGGAGCAGTCGGTAATGGGGATTGGGAAATAGAGGCCTGGATAACCAGACTCTCGGGGGGTAAGGTGGGTGGACAGGAAGCTAGGGTCGCCCGGAGCTGGGCGGTGGCACCTGGCGATGTTCCTGTCTACAGGGGGGCCTGTAGCGGGCCTGGACCAGGTGCCCAACAGGACGTCCATGAGAGCCTCATTAAAAGGCAGTAAAGACTCCGGAGCACCAGTCTGCGGTTTAAGGACCTCAGTGAGGATGTTAGACCTCACAGTAGTGACGGGGAGAGTAAGCGCCAAGTCCTTGGCTGCCCGCGTCAGCACCACACTATAAGCAGCCCCTCCTCCGTAGCCACGGTAGGAGGGGAGACAAAGCCTGTGTCGGGGGAGGTATCAAGACCACTGGCCTCCCCTAGCTCCTCTGTCCAGTCCTGGAAGGACTGACACTCACATGTCAGAGGGTCTTCAGACCCCTCCCAATCCCCTTCGTCCTCCATCTTCTGAAACTCAGGGTCAAAGGATGGAGCCGGATCAAAGAAGAAAGGTTCTTCAGCCGGCGTCGAATGCGGTGTCAATCGAAGCCGGTCCAACGCCGGATCCGTACCGAGAGAGGGATCAGGGACGTCGTCGTGCGAAGACGGCGCCGGGGGCGACACCCTGGGGGTCGACGCCGGAGGGGTCATGAGGTCGGCCAGTGGCGACCCGGAACCGGATCCAGCGGGAGCCTGCGGTGTCGGGACCGAAGTCGGCGCCGGGGCCAGAGCACCCGGCCCGCTTGGACTCCCAGTCGGGGCGCGTGGCCCGTAGGCACCGCGGGACCCTACGGAGGAGAGAGGGACCTCATGGCCATAAGGAAGGACTCGATCTCCTCCAGCGTCGCGTTCAGCCTAGGGACCGGCGTGTATGGAGCTGGCTGCGGCGGAGCCGCCCGAACCCCCGGCCGCGTCGCGCGAGCCAGAAGAGCGATGGCGTCTCTTCGACTTCTTGTGCCTCTTACCTGAGGACTTGGAGCCCGACGAATGGTGTCGACTCGTCGAGCTTCGATGACTGTGGCCCCGCGACCGGTCCCTTGACCCCCTCCTGGACCGGGACCTCGAGCGGCGCGGGGCCGACTGCCGGAGCTCGAGGCGCTTGAGGGACCGCTCCCACCTAGCCTTTGACATCAAGGCCCGGCAGTCGGGGCACGACCGGTCATCGTGGTCGGCCCCAAGGCAATACAGGTGGGGATCGGTAACCAACATCAGTCGGCTGCAGTCGGTACAGGGCTTGAACCCGGGCATTCCCTACCGGCACCGAGAGTCGTGAAGACTCGAGAAGAGATCAAAAAGATCAAAAAAGGTTTAGTCAAAAAATGACTACGGTACTGCTCTCTCCGGACCTGCGCTAGCTGGCGTGGAAAAAAGAACTGACGTCAGCGCGCGAGGGTGGCGTCTAAGTACTCCGACGACGTCATCCCAGCGCCGACGACGGACGCGGAGCCGCAGACGACGCCTACCGACGTGCAAGGGTACTGCTACACAAAAATTTATGGATCCAGTCTGACGCCTGCGGGTTATTCTAAGGTAAGGAATCTAACTAACGTGTTGTGCACTTTTAAACACTTCCTTTTTACACTATAAACATATTCTGAGGTTAATCATTCTCCACGTTTATTTTTCAAACTTGGTGCTGCTTTTACTTTTGCTAATTTCTACACAAGGCAAGCGTTACTTCCTTGCACTTGAAGGTTTTTTTTTTTCTTGAGGTTTCTCAACTCGAGGTAAAAGTCTCACTGTGCAAGCCTGTCAGGTTGGTCATATTCATTGACCTTTGCTCTTTTTGTTTTATTGTTTACATTTCTTGATTAAGGCTCAGTTATATTCAGGCCGTTTCTTAGAGTGGAAATGTCGACATATGTGATCGTTTTTAACTGCTCTGGCTGTAAGAGTTTTGCCCAAGATTAAAATTACTGAGGATACAATCTTTATTATTCATGTCTGTTGTCTCACATTAATCTTACACGACTGTGTGACACGTGATACTCCGAGCACTCCACTGTGAATTTATTCCATTATAATGTCTATCTCATACTAGTTTATTCCTGCATATACATATTTAGTTATAAAGCTGTCTGACTTTCTACCCGCTCATGTCCATATTGTGCTAATCATTTTTTCCTCTTAATGAGCACAGTGGGGGAAGTGTTACTGACGGATCCCCATATCTCAAATTCAGAATTGTTGTCCGTAAATTGTATCTTGACTGAGCTAAACCCAGTTAGCTGCAAACTTTGCATATTAAGGTCAGACAAGACACTCTCCTTTTGAAAGAATTTATCAGTAGACGGACTAGGTAGATAATGCCAACCTGCAATTATACTTTGGGGGATTTGAAAATGAATAGCATTTTCTGTCATCTCCTCATATTTTCAGAACTTAGAGCAATCTGGTCGAAACCCATGTTTATCCTCCAAGTTTTATGTAAAAGCTCTGCGGTTATGTAATGCAATTCAATACAACTCACTACATATGGCGAGCCTGGAGACTAAGGGCCAAATCTTGCCATTGACATTTTAGGGGTTTCTGTGTAGTATGTTTTATTTAAATAAATACTTTATGGGATGATTACGTCCTATGTGGTTATGGCGCTACTCTTGATCACGGTTTGAATTTTACTATCTAACTATTACTTTGTTAGGGTGCTTTGGGAGGGAGTTATCATCCTCAACCCCATCAGACAGATCCTACACAGGATCCTAAATCATATGTTACAATGTCCTAGCCACATAAATAGATAATTCGATTTGTACACATCATTCAGTGCAATCAATTATGGCAAGCAATAACAATTTCATATGATGTAGTCGGTTTATTGCTCATTCCAGTCGCTCCCGCCAACACGTGTTTCGTCGCTGTGGGTATGTAACCCGCGTCTTCCTCAGGGCTGTGTCACTGTAGCGGAATATGTATCGCCTTCCTGACGGTTATACTTCCGTCCTGGCCAATCGGCGGCCTGGGATAAGAATGACTTATTTTTAGATATCACGTGGTTCTTCAGGTAGTTGAATCTGACAAACGCGTCAATTCTCTGGCGTGTCAGTCGTCGTATTACGATGCTGTGAATAGCAGCTTGGATAACGGCGCTGGTGTGCGTCCCGCAGATTCGTATCTCGAATCTCCTGGCTCTTCGTCCAGCCGACAAAGTAAATTGTCTTTTTTTTGTGTGCTGCTAGGACATTGTAACAAATGTTTTATTTAAAGAATCTTAGGTATTTCTCTCCCAGACAGCCCATTGTGGCAATGTCTTTTAGTTTATTGAGGGGTATCATTTTTGTATCCTGCTTGAAGTGGTTTGTTCTGAATAGAAATTAAAAAAAAAAACATTAAACATATTAGAGAATGATTTGAAATCATTTTTTATGTGTTATAAGTTTTGCTGACGCTGTCCTCATGCCTTTTTGAACCATTGCATCTATTTTGCTGACCCTGGCCCTGAAACTCTGCATCTGGGCGTCGTCATTCTTCAAGGACGAGATCCTCTTACGCGGCTGTATCTGGCGGCTGTGCCTGGCATATCCACCCTGTGAAGGACCACAATTACCAGGGTGCAACGCGACCACACAGGTGTTTCGGGTTCCGCTGACGAGGGGGAGGCACCGGACCATCTTCGCGCAAAAAGTGCAGCCTTTACCCCCGCAGCGCGGGACGTGCCTGACGAAGCCCGGCCAAGGGCGGGCCCGTCAGAGACCGAAGGAGACTGGACTTGGCCCCATTTACATCTGTCACAGTATAAGCCGGTTAGCCCTTTTTGCGCAACTTCGAGTTGTATTTGCTTTTTATTATTATTCGTTGCAATCGTGAAGTAATGAACAAAAGTAAGCACAAGGGGGGCGGAGGGCTAGGAGTAGCGGGCACTTTGGATGCATTTCTGTCAAGAGCCGAGTCCGTTTTAATACATGAGATTCCGCTGACAGAAAGGAGACTTTCCCTAGAACCCCAAAGACTCCCCACTGAAGCTGTATTAACTTCTCCAGCCTCTGTACCTAAATCTAGTGTAGTAGATGACCGCTCAACCCTAGTGAGGTAGATCTCCCCTGTGCACCTGCAAAACAGGCTTACCCCGGTAGCCAGTCTAGACTGCACAACACCAACACCGCCCGTATCACCTGCCAAGGTATTAACTCGCCAGCAAAAGTCCACATTGGTGCCGGGTGGGGAACAATCTCATAAAAAAAGGAAAGCGTGTGGTTTGCCAAAAACAAAGCAACAGGCTTCCAAAATTGCGAAACGTAAGGCTGTAACACTTGGTAGTGAGGGAGGCCCAAAGGACGTATTGACTCCGTCTACATCGGGTACTGGTAACACTAGAAATACTATTATAGACTAACAAACACACAGTAACCACAAGTCTGACATTATAAGCAGGGTTGCGGAAAAACGTATTGCCTTGTTAGATCCATTATTGTCGAAGCTGTCAGGAATAGATTAAAGATTGGCTAAAATCGAGCAGCATTTATTTAGTATTCCCCAACCTTTGAGCCAGGTTGTGCAAGCAGGACTGATTGAAACCAGACAAGAAAGTATGTTCGATTCTGCACTACCAAATAATGTAGCTGCATGCCCTCCCCATAGCGGGGAGAGGACCCCCATGGTCCACCCCATGGTTATACCCCCATCCATTATAAATCCATCACATAGAGGGGGTTACTGGATCCCAAGGCCCCCTGCAATTACCGGGAGGGGGCCGTGAGTACTGGTATGTCCTTACAATCTTCCACCCGAAGCTACCCCTTATACAATCGTATTAGTGAATGTGGCAGTGCTTCCTTCATGTGCCCAGGAACACTGGTCATCACTAAGGAACAAGGCCAGACACCTGCTAAATTCTAGATCTGGGGTGGGAAACCCTTTATTTAGTGAATTTAAAATGGTGCGTAGAATTCCCTGGGTTGGTAAATCCCAGAAGGCTTTTAGGGGAGACTGTGTGATCCTAAGTTTTAGGTCCCCGCACTTAGTCCAAACAATTTTAGATAGGGTAGGGTCTGGCCATTTAAGCAAGGATGATATTAACATTCTTCCATTGTTTTTTTTTAATCAAACCTGCGATGGCCAAGCAAGGGGTAGGGTAGATTTAGGGGTTCAGTTTTTGCAACAGGCTCCTACAACTATTCTGGTCCCACACGAAATAGATATGAAGCCTTTTCTACTTTGGAGGATATTGGTTGACTTGTACTAAACTCAACCTCTATCAGTCAAGCCACACCTTTACGAGAGGAGTCGAGTGTGGCTACATGTGTATTAGATACCCGTAACACAGGGGTTTCCATATTAACCCTATTAACTTCCTACAGAAGTGAGAGAACCCCGGTTGATAACATGGCGGACGAGGTTGGGGAGCGCAGACCAATGCTACAAAGCGTTTCCACAAAAGAAGGGGTCTCGGGAACCCTGTACAGTGGAAAAAAGTTTGACCCTACTACAGAACTAAAACTAGTTTCCTGGAATGTAGCATGGGTTAATATCCAAGACTTCTTCAGCGGATTGGCCATGATATAATGACCCTTCTGGAAACCTGGGCTATGGATCATGTATACCGACGGGGTTACATAAATTTGTCTAAGAAAGAGCAAGGGGGACCGAGGGGAAGACCCAAGGGGGCCTCACAACATGGGTGAGACAGTCAGAATGTTACAGGGCAAAGGAAGTGTATATTGACAGCGGGGATATTTTAATTATCAGAATACAGATGGCAAATGTTCCCGACTTGTTGCTTATTAATGTTTATTCCAGGGGGATACAAGGGGGAAAAGCTTCTCCCATTGTTGCCCTTCTTGATATGTTTTTAAACGACCATAGAGGTGCACATAATTTGATAATTGCTGGTGATTTTAATTGCTCCTTTGAGCCCCTTGATGATAATGATGTTAATTTTTGCTTCGAGGAGGATGCCCAGTGGAACATTCCACATCTAGATCTTCCTCCAATCAAATAATGGACTGGGGCAGCTCTGCAATTAAGTGTTTTGCTTGGAACAGAAGGTCAGGGCTGCTAACAGGAGAACAGTCTCTGATAAGCAGGGATCGCAAACCTATAACAACGGGTTGCGCAGTAGTCGTACTGACTTTATCTTCCTTAACAAGGAATTCTGGCCCTCCCTAATGGATATGGAAGTTCGAGAGCGCCCCGAAAGCGACCACAACCCCCTAGTGCTTACCATGCACCTTACAGGCATTCCTATCGTTGCCAGAGAGGTGTCTGGAACTGGCCATGTAGAAGCACTTCTAACCAACGATACAAGGAGAGTTAAATGGTCAAAAGTTATCAAAAAAGAAGAGCATTTAAAGCAGATGAGTGAGCTGGTCGCTAGTGCTTCAGCTGCTCTCCAGAACTGTGCTACCCAAGAAGAGGTCAACTTAAAAATTTTACAGGTCCACAGCGAACTGTTTAATAAGCGTAAAGGCTTTTTTACTACTATGGTTAAAAAACCTCAGAATCATTCTGGTTTTAAGGCTGCCGCCTGGTATGATCAATCTTGTCAAATGGCCTACAGAATCTTAGCCAGGGCAATTAGATCCAGGAATAGGGGTGACATAAAAAAGGCAAGGGCAGGGTATAAGTTGGCCCAACAACTTGCCAAAAGGGACTGGGATGAACAACACTGGGCTGAACTGCTAAAGGCATGTTCAGGGAGAAGCATGGTTACTTTTTGGCATCTAGTGAAATGGGGTAGGGGTGAACCAAGCCGGGTGCCAGTGAACCATGTAGCTCCCGAACAGTGGGTATCGCACTATAAGGCCCAGTTTGCAATCATGGATGCGGTGCAGGAAAATTTTGACCTGTCACCTCTGTTAACCACTTTGTACTTTATGAAGAAAGAGGTGGAAATAGCATTAAAATCATTTCTGAGAGGTAGGGCGCCTGGGCTTGACTGTATTCCTGCGGATCTGTTCATCCACGATATATCTAATTGGGCATTCTACATCCAGCTCCTCGTGAATGCTATAGCAAGTGGAGCACCTATGAGCGACACATGGTTAGGAGCAGAAATCCTCCCTATTTTTAAGAAAGGAGACCGCTCCAACCCAGGCGAATATAGGCCCATAAGCCTTATTGACTGTATACAGAAAGTCTCAGCTAGGATGGTGCTGAGCCGAATCCAGGCCTGGATTGATGAATTTGATATTCTGTCTCCACTCCAGGCGGGTTTCCGCTCATGCACTAGTACCATTGACCAGGTCTTTAGGTTTATTGGCGTGTAGTAATCATAGGCGGGTGTACCATCTACGCAGCTTTTTTCAACCTTAAATCGGCTTTTGATCTAGTCCCACGAGCCAAGATGTGGAGAGTCTTTGTGGAATTAGGTATGCCTCTAGAAATACTGGCTTTTTTGGTTACTCTTCATGACTCTAACTATGCACAGGTACGTTGGGACACGCAGGGGAGTGTTACTCAAAGGTTCCCTATAGCGAAGGGGGTTTGTCAGGGGTGCGTTTTAGCACCAACCCTCTTTTCTTTCTATATTAATAGGGTCGTACAGTATTTTTTGAACCACCCTACTGATGCTCCTACCTTGGCAGGTATGAAGATCCCGTTGCTTATGTTTGTAGACGATACCCTGATACTCTCGAAGGCACAAAAGGGCTTACAGTCTGCCTTAGCGAGATTTGAGGAGTTTTATCAGGACCATGATCTCCAAGTGAATGTGGAGAAAACGAAATTAATGGTCCTACATAAACACAAGGTTATAAACGGTAGAGTCGAAATGAAGGCATGTATTCTGGAACAGACTCAGAATTTTACTTCTCTGGGGGTAACCATTCGTAGCGAACTCAGTTGAAAGCCTCAGATTGATCTACTTACTCTCAAGCACGCCCAACTTTCAGGTGCCTTGCTGAAGAAGCAGCGGTCTTCTTACACCAAACCTATTGCTCCAGCAAAATATATAATTTAAAAATTAGCACCTCGGTCTGTATGGGGCCGAATTGTGGGGCTTTGCCAATCTAGCTCCCCTAGTAACAGCCCAAAACAAATTCATGAGGTCACTAATTGGCCTACCACAGTCTACACCATTATTACCCCTATTGTTAGACCTGGGTTGTTACTCTTTTGAAGATGTGGCACATTTTAGACCAGTGGCATACTGGAGAAGGCTCTGGGTCACACCAGAGCTTTCCTACTATGCACAGGCACTTTTGGAAGTTAGGGAGGCTGACAGCACGAGTAAAATCCCATGGCTGAGATGGGGAAAAATCACTCTTTGCGAGATGGGGATGAATAGTTTGTGGGTAAATCCCGCGGAAATCCCTTCCCTGCGAAGAGTGAATTTAAGGCAGCGTATTGGAATACGATTATAACGAAGCGTTTCTCTGCCTCAATTAGACCATCACTATCTAGAGCATAAGCACGAAGCGAGGTATGAAAATTACTGGGATCTCATAACCTCTACCAAAGATATGAAAATTCAACATCAATTTAGGGTGGGTTCACTTCCCACCAATTTATTTGTTAGCAAATGGCACACCCCGAGCTATAGTAAATGTCCATTCTGCCCATGTCAAAATGAATCATTGGCACACATTTTATTCGCCTGCCCAGCATACAAAACTGCTAGGAATAGATGGCTGAAACTTATATGCTCAAACCTGGGCACTAGGCTAAGCAGTAAAGCCCTTCGGATCTTACAAACATCTACCAGTGAATCCATAGTGATCGTTGTTGCAAAGTTTCTAGGTTGAATGTGGGTTATACGCGCAAATGAGAGGAGGCACTGATAACTGCCTCCTTGTATTCCTGTTAAGGGCAATTACAATCTGTATTTTGTATTATGTTGTAATAGATTAGAATGTATTTAACCTAGTTTTTAATATGTAGGTCACTTGACTGTCTGTACTCACCTTGGTGACAGTTGTGCCTGAGTTCTTTTTAGCAGTTTTTACCTATTTATTATATATTTATGTATTTCATCGTCGTGGACCTATTTACTCTCATGTACAATATTGTTTTAATGCTCAAAATGGTTTATATTTTGTTCACGTACCTCACTATTATGTTTTAAATGAAATTGTCTTTTATGATTTTGAATCGTAATAAAGACTTAATGACTGAAAGAAATACAATGAAAAATTAAGTGAAACAAACTTATAAAGTTAGACCTAATGATTTTACATAAAAACAGGTGGGATTAGACAACAAACGTTTTTTCAATCATAGTTTTTCATCAATAATCTGTAGAGATGTGGTTTCGCTACTATTCATTAATCTAGCACTCGCAGAAAAGGTGAATTCTAGGTTTTGTATTGAAACAGACATGGTCTGGGGATATGTGGATGGCATCTAGACAGTTGCACACTGTGTTAGCTTCTGGAGTAGATAGAGTATTTGGGAAGAAGCAGCATTTGATGTAGGAGAAGGTGCCTTCGAGCCCCTTTGCTGCATCCACAATAAACCTATATTTGACAGTCGTCGCTGTTGTATGGAGGAACTGTTGAAATATGGAAGCTGTTGGTTTGAAGTGGGAGAGAGCCTATATATCCTGCCAGTAGGTCCCCTTAGAGGGATGGGTTTGTGGCAGGTACGCTGATAGTATAGCATTCAAGCAAATACAATCTTAACTGTGGTTCACCTTATTTGATCTATTCACAGTATGTGTAGCTATTCATTAGGTTGTCTGTTTGGAATTTGGTTCCAGACTTACAAACTGGCATTCTGTGATAATGTATTCAACTTTTGATTTAGATAAAGTACTCTAAATGCTTTGGTTTCTGTCATTTACATTTTGTAGAGAAAATACCACAATACACTTTAACCAATATCTAGTTTGAGGTTTATTTTGGCTTTATCATTCAGTATTTTATCAATTTCAATCATTCATTTCGTTACTCCATTGCAGTGGTCTTTTGTTTCTTCCCCGGTGATTTCCTTACTGTGTCAATCCAAAGATGTTCAGCTTTCCCTCAGTTGATCCAAGACCTGAAAATGGAGGGAATCAAATTAGAATCCGTAAAATGACAGAATATCGAGGTGCTTAACTGAAGTTCTAAAATTAAGTCTAAAATGAGTGGTAAATCAATCTTAAATATGGTTATGCTAAAAGGTGGAACCATGTGTTGTTGGCCTGGGCTGCAGGCAGGCTGTATGGACCGGCCTGTTCTTTTCTGCCATCACGGTCCAAGTCTCTTCAATTAACAAGATTATGTGTTGCTTCTTTTCAGGGATGTACAAAGCATGAGGAGTCCCTGGATGACATACTTCATGGCGGTTAAGTCGAACGGAAATGTGTTTGTCCGCGATTCTTCCATGGTGCACCCACTGGCAGTGTTGTTAATGACTGACAGCAAAATCCATGTACGAGGTGAGTCACAGACAGTCTAGATTGTAGATAGATAAAGTAACAGACTGTGATACCAGACGTAGGTTTTTTTTCCCTTCAAAATGTATTAGTTTGCCATCCATGTAGCTCACCCGTTCTATCAATCTTTCTTTAGTGGTGCATAAACCAGTGGTTCTTAAGTTCTTAATTCCATGGACCCATGGGGGTCTGCGATGCTACGCAGTACGATTTAAATAAACAAACAAATATTTGATTGATATATATATATATATATATATATATATATATATATATATATATATATATATATATATATATATATATATATATATATATATTCCAGGGATAATCCAGTACAACGCAGGCTTCCTCTACACTGCAGATACGGACACAAACCCAATTTTTGGTGCAAAAAAGGTGATTCATTCAGCTGTGGTGTTCCCAGTCATCACAACGCGTTTCGCGCTTCACAGAGCGCTTGATCACATGACACAGTTAATCACCAACAGTTGGTTTAAATACATTCCACACATCCTGACCGAGCCTACAAACGGCATAGAAATAAAAGAATTGTAACTTTAAAAACTACACGGGCTCATTTATGATACCATCGAGTTTCACAGGATTCTATATATTCCGCAATAGTTATTTTTTTCAAAGAGGCAGAACACAATTGTATTTTAAAGTGTGGATGCAAAAAACATTAATATAAAAGGTGATTGTGATTTTTTTTTAAAAACAAACAGCATATGTTTTTCGATAGCGTTAAAATAATCGGTATAGTCATTGTTTGTAGTGCAGTACCTATATTGACGTTTGTTCTATATTTATATATATTTTGAAATCTCATACAATTTTGAACTGGAAATGATATGGAGCCCCATATGTTGGTTATATCCAGTTAATATATCCGCATTTGTGCAAAGGAGAGCGAAAAAATGCTTGTGCAAATTGACAGGTTTTCATCTCGAATGAGGATTATATTGCCAATGATGTATTAGGTTTACAGTCAAAAAAAAAAATATATATATATATCTCAATCAAAGTCTAAACAGGAAGCCCCAAATTGAAGCAAAGCCACACGAAGTTCAGATCAGCACGTTTATTTGCATCCGTTTCACTGCTCGCTCCTTGACAGCTTTCAGAGCAATCTTTGAACATGAAAAGCCTGACACGTTTCAGGAAATAACCCTTTCATCAGAGGCAATGTTCACGAAGGGCTGGAAGAGCAGTTTCTGGCCGCGTCTGCTCATATAATCACTGGCACCTGCCACAGTGGGCGTGGCTAGATCGCAAAGCCTTCTGTGCCTTGTAGTACGCTGGCCCTCTTCCCACAGTGGGGCCACTCAACAGTCCTTGCAATTTGAACCAAGTATTCACCAAGTGGAGTAAAGTAAAGCGCTGTAAGCCGTCAGATTGCGCTTTGCAGCAGTGAACTCGTGCTCAAGGCAGCACCACCTGCACAGGAGAATGTCACGATCTCAAAAGTAAACAAGTTTGGCAACTGTGGACGGGGCTGCCTACCCAGAGCCGTAGGTTTCGCAGGGACTCTGTGCGACCTCTCCAGAGCAAAGAATGGAGTCAGTTGGTTCGGTGCTACTACAGCCTTTAACCTGTCCTCCATATAGGCCACCATGTCGCCGCCTTCTGTTCCCTCCGGAAGTTCCACATTCCAGGACCTACGTAATGGCAGCTGCAACACAAACACACAGTGGCTCACTAAAGGTAAGGCTGTCTGCACCTCTCCTTGTCTGGACAGCATCCAGCACCAGGAATCCTGGTCCGATCACCACCCAGCGATACCGTGCAGCGCTCCTTAGGTCACTAGACCCCAAACGCCGTACCTCTAACTGCTACTGTGTTACACCACAGTAGGATCTTTCACCTGCACCCATGCTGGTTCTGAAGCAGCCACCACACCACCCTCCCCATACAAGTAATAAAAACAGTCAACACCTCCTCTCAACAAACACCACACAAGCACCAACAATGTCTACACCCCTACCTTGCACCACAAGACACAGAAAACTTGCACATCAACACATAATCACTTGGCAAACACCCAACAGACATATGGGCATGCTGAGTAGTGAGACACCTGACATCCTCTTTATCACAGAGACCTGGCTCGACTCCCAACATCGCCATGTCAATCCCAGTGGGCTACAAGATAGTTTGACAGGACCGCCTTCACAAGCCAGCAGGAGGACTCACTATCATCTACAAGGAGTTCATCAAATGCACAACATCCACAGAGAACACCACCCCATTCATGGAAAACCTGCACTTTAGGCTGCAAATCTCAGAAAACTGCACCCTGAACAGAACTCTCACCTACTGACCACCTGAAACACAAACCACCTATACCAGTCTCGTAACCAACTTTATCGCTTCGCTCACCATAGACTCCAGAGCCTACATTCACCTTGGTGACCTCAACTTTCACCTGGAAAACAAAAACATCCCCTGCGCCACAGCATTTCTTGAAAGCTTGAACAACATCGGACTCTTTTAGCTCGTCCCAGAACCAATACACACTGCTGGACACACACTGGACCCCATCAGCGATGGCATGACATAGAACTCCACCACACCGCTTTTATGGACCGACCACTCCATCATCCACTTATAAATCAACACACCTCAACTCAACAACCCTACCCTGTCCAGCCTTCCAAGCCGCAGCTGGGGGTCACAATCACAGAAGCCGACTGGTTCAATGCCCTCAGCAAAGATCAACCTAGCTCCACAGACAACCTCGACAAAGTCCTCAAATACTTCAAAAATGTAATCAAGAATTGTGCAGACTCTCTTACACCCATCAAGCCCAACAAGCATAGCAGATTATACTAGCTGGTACACAGAAGACCTTCAACAGACCAACCAACACTGTATACAGCTAGAAAGGAAATGAAGAGCCAGCTACACCACCAGCAACAGAACTACCTACATGGCTGCACTCAGACACTATCAACAGCAAATAAGAGACACCAAGGAAAAAGCACTTGTGGACCGCATCAAAGGAAGATCCAACAGCTGCAAGGAGATCTTCTCGATCGTTAAGGATTTCACCTCACCCTTATTCACAGCAAAATAGCAAATTGCAGAAATCAATGTCCTCAAGAAGCCCACAGCCGACTCTAATCAACAGAGTAACTTCCAACCCATCTCCCTGCTTCCCTATTCAGCCAAAGTGATTGAGAAGGCCACCAACAAGCAACTAACAACCCACCACAAACTTTACCATCTTTTAGACAACACTCGATCAGGATTCAGAATGAGCCACAGCACCAAAACAGCACTCATCGTGCTACCAATGACATATGAATCATCCTTGACCAAGCAAAAACGGCAACCCTCATCCTGCTCTACATGTTTGTGGCCTTCACCACGGTCTCTCATAACACCCTCATCAGAAGACTGCATTTTTTTTAATCAAATTTTATTGAGTTTTACATGAGTGAACAGATACATTCTTTAAGATAATCAAGCCAAAGGACTTATACTTCAGTTATCAAATCGTTATTACATGCAATACAAAAGAGTCACTTGGCTACCTCTAGATTCACACCCTCCTACCCATTACCTAAGAATCATGCATGGTACAGCAATCATGTGGTGTGTATTTGGTAACTGGCATCTTAAAATAGTTCCACCCTTCTAAAACTACCCCAACCCATCCCTCCCTCCAGGCATGTCACTTACAATTAGCGTTTTGATCTATGGACTTGGGTTGCTTTAATCTAGCTTCGCAAATATAGCCAAAATAATGCTTTGGGATCCATCCCTCGATGCGAGCGGGAGCGTTTTGTGCTCAGTGTCTGATTCTGCCACTTTAGATGGTGCACAGGGGTAAGCTATCTAATCTACCTCTCCAGGAGCTTCAGCCATGGATTCTTCATCATCTCCATTGTCCGGGATCTTCAGTAGGACCACCAATGTTTCCCATGCCCTCGCTGCCTATAGTGCCCTCTCACTTCCCACTCGTTTTGCTAATTGCATCCTAACTATGCCTTCACACTCCGCCCACCTGATTAGTTCCTTCTTCCATCTTTCTACATTTGGGCCCCTCCTTGCTTTTTGGTGCATAGTGATGTCCCGTTTTGCTAATACTAGTCCCAAATCCAGGAATTTACTTGTAATTTTGTTTTTGGCCATGTGGGTGGACCAATGCAAGTGGCAGGGTCCTATATCCAGCTCCAGTTCCCGGTCAGTAATGCGACCACATCAGCACAATAACTACCCAGTTGCGGGCAATCCCAGAACATACGGCGAAAGTTTGCTCCCTCGTATTACAGCGCGGGCAAGCTGCAGTGTGGGTTTCAAAATATTTGTTCATCTTCACTGGGGTGAGATATGCTCTATGCAATAAGTAAAAGTACACCTGTTGGAATTGGCATTTCTGGTACTCTTCCGTGCCCGCTCCACAAGAGCAGCCCAGTCTTTTTTTGGAAATCTCCTCCCGCAGGTCTTCTCCCCATTTTAGTCACAGTGTGGTCAAGGGCACTAGCATTTCCTGCGTCATGCCCCTATATAAACAGGTGACCGTTTTAAAGGGTTCTGCCGCCGTCACTCTATACTGACACCCCATTGATGTCTGCGGTTCATTAGGTCCCTCCCTCCAGTGTTTTCGGCTAGCCGCAGTGAGCGCATAGTGTAGTAAAAAGTCCCCTCTGGGCAGGTCATATCGTTCTTGCAAGTCACTGAAGGGAATCGGAGTATTGTCCTCATATAAGTCCCCCATTGTAGTCAATCCCCGCTCACTCCAGGTTGCCAGTCCCTTCCAGGTGCCCCCGTGTGGCAACGCAGCACACATGGACAGAGGAATCTCAGGCGCATAAGGACATTTAATCTGTGCCCCTTCAGGCTCCTATTCCACCATTGTCACGCTGTTATCCGCTCTCTCGGAATAGTATGGATTCATATGGGCAATTCCAGACTAATTTGGGACAGTAATCGCAATGACGGAGCTCAATCTCTTAGCTCGTCTATTCCACGAAGTCTAGTTGCCACTTCCTGCGTAAGCCATTGTAACTGAGCTGCCAAGTAATAAGCCTCAAAATCGGGCACTGCCAGGCCATCCTCAGATCTTGATCTCATAGGTACTCCCAGTGCTACCCTCCTCCTGCCAATTCCCCATAGGAAACTTGTAACCATTGTCTAGAGTTGAGCAAAGAATCTTGCTGGTATCCAAATCGGTAATGTTCCAAAATAGTTCAACAGTCTTGGGAGGGTCACCATTTTAAGTAAGGCCACACATCTAGCTGGTGACCGAGGCAGAGCCCCCCAGAACTCAAAATTACCTTTTGTTTCTCTGATGGCTCTCCCTATATTTGCCCTCCAGCAGATCGCCCTGTATATGGTATATAGGTATGTCAAACATCTGTACTCCCATTTCACTCTGTCAGTTTCTTACGGGCCAGCTCTGTCTTCGGCTGTCAGGAATAGGCACGACTTCGCCCTATTTACTTTGAGCCCAGCTACTCTTCCAAGGCTGCGGAGAAGGTCCTTTACTCCATTGAGCGCGTCCCTCGAGTCTGCCCCAAAAAGTAATAGGTCATCTAATTAGAGCGCAATGTGGTGTATCTCCCCGTTCCTGGTAAAGTAAGCCTGTTCTTGCCCTGGCCGCAAGAGGCTCCAGGGCCAAGGCAAACAAGAGAGGAGACAGCTGACACCCCTCCCTGCCTTGTCCCCTGGCGTACTTCACAGGTATCCGATATTAATCCACCCATTTTAACCCTTGCTGTGGAGTTTTTGTACAGCAGGGCTGTCCAGTCCCCCAACCTAAACCTACGCATTTCTTGGAACTAGGAAGGCCACTCCAAACTATCAAATGCATTCTCTGTGTCCACTGCAAAGATAGTCACTGCCTATTTCTGATAGGAATCGGCCTCTAAGATCCGCAGGAGGCAACGTACATTAATAGCCATGTTCCTTGTGTATTAACATAGTCATATATGGAAGGAGGCGGGTGGCTAAAATACAACTCGGGATCTTATAATCCATATTAAGCATAGAGAGAGTGCGTTATGCGGATCTGTACCATGACGGTTTCCCAGGCTTTAGTAGTGGAATAATGATTGCCTCTCAAGTTGTTGCAGGCAGTTGCCCACCTTTCTCACAAAATCATATAGCTTTACCAGTCTAGGGCCAGGAGCTCAGTGTATGCTAGGTCAAATTCAATCAGGAGGCCATCCGTCCTCAGTGTCTTGTTCCTAGCCATATGTTTAATAGCTCCCCTCGCTTCTCCAAGTTCTATCTCCCGACCCAATGCGCCCGCCTGTTCCTCACCCAGCATTTACAAACCTATTTATGTTGTCTTCTATCAGGGACATCCTACTCTTATACAGGTCTGCATAAAAATCAACAAACAGATTATTAATATCTGGTTGGCTATAGCATACCTTCCTTTCTTGGTCTTTAAGCTCCAAAATTACTGTTCCTCTCCTAGCCGGGTTAGCTAGCCAAGCCAGGAGGGCTCAGGACTTGTCTCTTTCAGTGTGGGCTCGAATGATATATGTCTTACAGTCGAAGCAGCATAAACATTCTACCTGCGTTGCTACTGCCTCCTTCTCCTCTGAGTTCCCCCTGTTTATCAGGTCTCTCTGGGCTTTCACGCTCTACCTCTCGTAGGCGCTGGTCTGCCTCCTGTATGTCCTGCAGGAGCACTTTACACACTCCCACCATCTCTGAAATGCAGCTCCCTCCAATGACTTTGTTAAAAGCATCCCACTCTACTGATGTAGACGTCGCTGTGCCAGTATTATCTTGAAAATATTTGGTAATGCTAGTGCCCACTGCATCACGGAAAACCTGATCCTCTAAGGCGTCAGGGCGTAAGCGCCATGTAGGTATTTTAGGTTTCGTGCAAGACCATTGCACCCTTAGCAGGATTGGATTATGTTCCGATATTGTCCTAGTGAGGTACTCACTGCTCTGTACCCCTCCATGCACATTAGGTGAGTACAAAAGGTGAGCACAAAACAGCATCTAAACGAACATGAAGGTCATGTAGTGCAGAGAAAAAGGAATAGTCCCGCACCTCAGGGTGCTGCGCTCTCCAAGAGTCCACTAAACCCCAATGCTGCTGCCAATTGCGCTGTGCTTCTGCTATTTTATGGATGGGTGCATCAGCTGGGGGGTTTTGCGATCCAGAACTAAATCAGAGATGCAATTGAAGTCTCCCCCTAATAGTACTGATCCTGGCAGTATGTGCCAATTTCCTCGAAAGCTGCGAGAAAAAAGCAGGTTGTTCAGTGTTGGGAGCATAAACATTCACCAAAATGATATCTTTACCATCTAGTTTCCCGGACACTACTACATACCTGCCTTCTGGGTCCGTGATTTCATTCATGCATTGAAAAGGTACTCCTGCCCTAACCCAGATCAGTACTCCCCTGGCGAAAGCTGAGTAATCAGTGTAAAACACCTGGCCCGCCATCTGCGCTGCAGGGCCATTCCTTCCTGCGCCTTTATGTGAATCTCCTGGAGCAGTGCTATCTGAACCCTCCTACGGACTAAGTAAGCAGTGATTTCTTGGTGAAAGACTGCAGATCAATTGAGAGAGTCTGGAGAGAGCGAATCTGGAGAGAGAGCTGGCAGCAGCAGCGGAGCAGCGCTGAACAGAACGGCACGGCAGTGAGGAAAACGTAGACCCACCTGAAGCCCTCCATACCTGCTGAGCTGTTGTGTTGCTGGAATTTAGGTTGTCCCTGCGGCGCTCCTGGTGATTGTGTTTGCCTTGTTGCTCCTCCATTGTTGTGAGGCGGCGAGTTTTACCGCGTTCCCTCTGCTCAGGTTTCAGAGGAAAGGGGGGTGCTGCAGGCTGCCTTGGGTCACAGTGGGAGCCGCCCGTCTGCCTATCTGCACCGTTTTCTCCCCAGCAGATTGTTCTTCGGCCGGCTGCTGGTTTGACAGGCTGTGGTGGAGGCGGTGGCAGGGGCACGCAGTTTATTGCGTGCCACAGCCGTTTGGACTTCCTCTCCGCTACTGTGACAGCGCCAAGCCCCAGCACCTTCAGCAAGAGTCAGATAAGTGCTTGGAGCATGGACTTGGTGCTCCTGATTCTATCCTAATTTAAATTAAATTACTTTCATACCTAGACTTTGACCTGATTCGACTGTGACACAGATAATCCGCTTTGTTCAAACCAAATCAGCATTAAATTGTGACCTTATTCATATCCAGGAATTGTGACACATGTAGCGCACCTGAGGAGGTGGAGGTGGAAGCTGAGCTGTGAGCCCCAAGTAGCCGCCACAGCAAGGAGCTGCTGCGCTGTGAGCTGCCGCAGGGGGCCACAAGTTGTGGTTGCCGCAATTGCCAGTCGCTGGTTTCTGCCGCCGGTTCCTTGGTCTGCTGTTCCGGTCCCTGAGCTATTTACCACAAAAAGAGCCGCTTCTAAGTGCTAGGGTGTGAAACAATCAAATTGTGAGTGTAGGCATCTCACAAAAAGTGAAGGACTGGTCTCTCACACCACCTGGTGTCATGCTTCATCATTGACCAGTCCTCGCCCTCTAAAAACTTGGTTTGATAGAGGGCGGGCATTCACCTGGAGACAAGGATGCACTTCTAAAGCTAAGTGGGGGCCCTTACCAAAAAGTGAGATTAAAAAGCCATTATAGATACCATATTTGTTTTCATGTAACTGGCATCTATTTGGTAATTAAAATCAGTGATCGGTGTGTTGGGGATTCTATTGTCCCCCCACCGTGTTAAAAGAAGGTCAACATGTTTCTGCCTGCTGGCCCCTAGGGGTCCGTGGCATTCATCAAGACGTATGCTGAAAAACGGGCTCCGCCCTTACCGTGCTACACTGGTGAGGGTTCCACTGGGTGGGGTGAACACTTTCACACTCCATCGTGTGTGCAGTTAAAGTTAACACCTGTTGAGGAAGAAAACAACAGAAAGTAAAGTCCATGCTCATGTGATGAAAAATGCACTTTAGGTGAAGGTCATCTCAAACGCCACATGCTCATACAGTAATAAGTGCGTGGCTATAAGTGCAACTCATAGTGGCATTCATCTGTGCACTTAGAAGAGAAAAAAAGGGGAAGGAGAAACCTAGTCCTAGTCCCAATGCTTACCCTAACTGATGGGACCTACTAGCCCCATAGGAGAGTAAGGAGGAGAGACCCCTTTGGTCACGTACTGGAAGTGAGAAGAGAGAAATAAAAGTAGAAAACCTGGGTGGTCAGAGACCTGTTACAGTAAATCCTGGACGTTTCAGATTCCAGCTCCATGTCAGTACAAGTTTAGTATCCAGGGTTAACAGACACATTCATTCATCCCACACATACTCTTACTGCAATTCGAGGGTGCTCCCGCCTCTGCGCCTACATCCGATCTCCTTGCCTCCTCGCTGGTAAATGAGGAGGGAAATGCGTTCTATATATACTCTGAATTGTTAGAGCATAATCCCTTAATTGGAGCTGGGTGCGGCTAATTAGCACGTTCCAGTGTTGGGATGTCCGCTACGTGAAATGGTGCCTGACTTGCCTGGCGCTTGTTTGAGGACACCGAATGCCCATACAAGGACATCCGCTGTCTCCAAGACTGAGTGCCTGAGTGTGTTGTCATGGTCCGGAGCCGTTCTTCAAATCTAGTGTCCCTCGTGTAACCCATGCGTGCCTGGTCTCAGAGATACTAAAGACCTGCTGCAGTTAGTGCGCGACGCGGATAAGGGTGATAATCACACGCGCATGTGCAGAGGAAGTCTCTGCAACTGCTAAGGTGGGGCTGGTGCATGATGTGGGAGAGAGTGTCTCCTAGCTGCGCCTGCGCACACTGTTTCCATCCTAAGGAGATCATTCTTACTCATTGTGCCAGCCTTAAGTATCGTAAAAAGGGGTGGGGGGCATCTATAATACACTGTATACATCCTGATGATGAGGCTATCAGTTTAATAAAATGTGAAATAGCCATACATAGCCTAAATACTTTTTCACAGTTTTTTGCTAATGAATCAGTATGGGCTGTCACCAAAAAATTGTTTTTATGCTATTTGCAGCGTCTGTTGCTACGACATAAAGCTGGTGGTCTAGCTGGAACTCGATCTGCCCTCTCTAAAGTGTAAAATTGGGACAGGCCCTCCGGCGCCACCACATCACGTAGCCAATTCTCGAGGTAGAGGATAATGTTGGTCCCCTCCACTCCTTCTGGTAAACCCAAAATCCTAATGTTGTTTCTCTGATTTCGCCCTTCGGCATATTTGGCTCTTTTTTCCAAAAAATGGACTCTGTGGGCTATTTCCCCATCTGTTTAGCCAAGGACATTTGAGCCATAACAATCCCCGCCAGTGAAGTTTCGGTGTGTGTCACTCTTTCTGCTAATTTTGTATGCTCTGCCCTTAGAAGCCCCAGACCCACCGCCACATTACTTATGTCCTGATGGAGTGTCTCCTTGGTATCTGCAATGGCCTCCAGGATTTGAGCCAGTTGCTGTTGGACTGGGTTCTCCAATGTCACTTTACTAGGTTCCATCTGCTTCTGATCCGGTGCAGTTTCCTCTTGGGTTAGGGTCTCCTCACACTAGCTCACCAGGGACCAATTAGAGGGTTGAGGCTCGGATGCACTCTTCGTACTACGCAGGGCCAAGTCCGCTCACCTTCACAGTGTCCTGTCGCTTCAACACTGCCTATGCTGGTTGTTCAGACACCTCCACTGTCTCTGCGAAGGACCCACCGGCTCTTTTGTTAATGTCCCATGACAAGGGCTTATATGGGCAGCACCTGAATGTTGATTCCGTCTTTCCAGGTATCCCTGTCTCTCCCAGTTATATTCAAGCGGGACAGCACACCACTGCAATGCAGTCTCAACCCGCCCAGCGTGGTTCAATAGTAGCCCTTCGGTCGGCAACGGCCCACAAGTCCATAAGTGAGTCTCCCGCTGAATATCTCAGATCCCCCCTGCGTGCCAGGTTCTGGTAGGGTAGAAACTCCAATCTCCCTGTAGGCAGGGACCACTGACGGCTCCAGTAGTGAGAAGTTCCCAGACGGAGGGCCTCAGAGCAGTGTCAACAGTCACAAACAGATCCACCTGGCATCAGGGAAGCTGCGTGGCGCCCCTGCCATTTGAGCTCCCGATCAGGGCCAATTCCCTCAGCACTCCAGATCCAGCGTCATGCCCAAGGATGCCATCCGACCTCCAAGTGACCTCCTCAAACTGCTGCCATTCTGTATTTAGGCCTGATGTATCTCCTTTGCTTCCTGGCCGCCGAAAGCATAAACTGCCATCTTGCGCAGTTTGCGATACCCCCACCCACATGCAGCTCTGCTTCTTAGCCACCAGAGGAGAAGGATCACGACAGCAAACTCTGCGCCGATGCCCCCTCACGGCGGCAATCAGTGTAGCGATAGCATCGGGAGAAGGCCCCAGGACAGTAAGACGCCTCCAGCCAATCAGGGCCAAAATGTTTTCCCCCAAGGTCCCTCGGTGTACAAGCATCCAGTGGGGGGGCCTCGTCAGACCTCTACCATCGAGGGGCCACAGATCATTCAGGTGCCGGTGAGCGCCACTAGAGCGGCCTACCAAGAAGCTCCCCAGACACAGCCGGGTACACTTGGTCGCTGACTATTAGCATGGAGCTCTAAGGCACAGGCCCGCCTTTCCTGAGCAATCCTCCACATTCCCGGTCTCAGTTCGGGATCGCACGGTGAATCGGACCTCTAATGTTGCTCGTCCCTCTGCCAATTCCGTCGCAAGCCTGTGTGGACGCCCAGTTTTAACTCCTCTCCTCCCCCAGAAAGTCTTCAGGGTCTGAGGGTGCCATCTTGCCCAAATCGCACCGGCACTCCATTCTGATTTATGTCTCACCACATCACTCTAGGATCTCGGATGCACCAGGGCACGCTCTGGGACGCTTCTAGCGCTCAGGGGTCTCCTCGGCGACCCCCGGGTCCAGGCTACTGCAGTGATAATCAGGATAATTAATCTGGCCAGTGCGGAGCTCTCTGCTCACACGTCTGCCATCATTGGCTCACAAGGCAGCCCCCCGCCCCCCCCCCCTCATCAGAAGACCCAGTGAGATTGGCATACAAGGATCCGCTCTTATATTGATCTGTTCCTTCCTTCCAGAAACAACCCAAAGGGTCAAACTACCGCCCTTCAAATCAGAGAACAAGAAATTGATCAGGGGAGTCCCACGTGGATCATCTCTCAGCCCCACCCTTTTCAACATATACATGACACCGCTCGCCAACATCATCCGATCACAAGACATCACCGCCATTTCCTACACCGATGACACCCAACTTATCCTCTCCCTGGAGGACAAAACAACCACAGCCAGAACCAACATCACCAACTGTATTACCATGATAGCAGACTGGATGCGAACCAACTGCCTGCAACTCAACTCTGACAAGACAGAAGTACTGGTCTTCGGCAACTAGACCTACACATGGGACTATACCCAGTGGCTGTTAGAGATAGGACCCATACCTTCAGACCTCGCAAGAAATTTAGGAATCATCCTAGATGACTAGCACAACATGACTGCTCAAGTAAACGCAATGTACACTTCCTTCTTCCACATCCTATACATGCTGGGAAAAATCTTCAAATGGTTGCCTCAGAACATCAGACGTACTGTCACACAAGCACTCATCACTGGCATGCTGGACTATGGCAAACCTTTCTACACCGGAATCTCCAAACAGCTCCTACACAGAATCCAGACCACTGCTGCAAGACTCATACTTGACCTCAGACGCCACTCCCACATCGCACTGCACCTCAGGAAACTTCCCATTCACAAGTGCAACCAATTTAAACTTCCCACGCACACATACAAAGGCCCAAACAGCACAGGACCAGAATACCTGAACAGCCATACACTCTTTCACCAACCCACCAGACACCTACGCTCTGCCTAACTCTTACTTGCACATATTTCCTGTATCCACAAAAGCAAAACTGAAGGTCGCTCATTCTCCTCCATCGCACTCAAGACATGAACGACCTCCCTCAATACATCAGAGCCTTCTGCTCACTTCTTGAGTTCCGCAGGAAGCTGAAGACCTGGCTCTTCGCATAATCACCTTGGGGACCACAAACTTTCACATCTGCCCAAGTGCATAAATACCTTTTTGGGTGATTAGTGTGCAATGCATCTCAATATCACATTGCATAACAATACATCTAGTACTCAAACCCTTCCTACCATCAACTCCTCCAAAGAAATGTAATTCAAACAGACAATTCCACGACAATATATTATATAATAGAAAAGGGTTTTAAACCTTTTTTATTCTAATTTTTTTTTAAACCCTGTGGACCCGCCCCAGGATTCTAGCGGGCGGCAGCGTTGGCGTTCAAGTAAGTCATTTTTATTTTGTATTTTTTTTGCCCGCCCCATCACCGCCCTCCTCTAGCCCACCCCCATTTTGGTAGTGGCCGGGCCACTACTGGTATTATATCAACAAACAAGATGGAACAAGATCAAGACAGTTGTCAGTTCAAGTTCAGACAATGTGGCATTGAACACTAGCAAGAAGATTGTCACTCATGGTATTTCATATACCAGGAATACAAAATGTGAAGGCAGATTTTCTCACACGTTCTCATGAAGACAATCACAAATGGGTGCTCAGCGATAAGATACTATAAGATATCTGCGAAGAATGGAGTACTCCATCAATACATTTATATACCACGTCACAAAACAAAAAATGCTGAGACTTCGCACCCAAGGTCAATGAGTAATGCCCTGTTGATCAGATGGTTGACTCAATTTGTTTGTTTTTTCACTGATACTCATAGTACCAATAGTGATAAAAAAAATTATGGAAACTGAACTTGAAAATGAATCTAATAGCACCAGACTGTCCAAGACAGTGGTGGGATCCAGAAATTCAACTCGGCTTAAGACAGTATAAATGATTACTGCTCAGACTGGATCTCCTATCCAGACTTCAGGTCCACATACTTCATCTGACCCTTCAATCCTTGAATTTGGCAGAATGGCTCCTGTAATCATACTGCATGGTAACGAAGTTACCACCGAAATGTACGAATATTCTTATTCTACAAGATCATGCTATGTCTTTAAATAGAAAAGATTTACGTTTGATGCCAGGACAACAGTCATGATCCAATTACTAGGCAAGAAAATGTCATCCTCCCATATCTACTTTACTTATCCAAATCTAAGTTACTATTTTCATTGGTGAAGTTTCACATAGCAGCTATTTCGGAACACAGAAAACCTCCACAGCGAACATTCTTTTTCAAGATTGCTGTAATAAGACTTTCTTGAAGGACTCAGAAATGCTTTTCCTCAAATCAAAAGACCTTCACCTATATGGGAACTGAGCTTAGTACTTTCAAAATATGAGTCCACCGTTTGGCTAATGCAAAAATCTTATCAACATCTGTTATGGAAGACTGCTTTTTTATTAGCAATTATGTCAGCATGCAAAGTTAGTGAATTACAAGTTGTTTCAGCGATAGAACCTTTTACTGTTTTTCATCTTAATATGGGAGTTTCTGATTTTCATATAAACCAGTCTATTACACTTCCTACCCCATCTACTTCAGCAGAAGGATCTCTCAATTCTCTAGGAATAAATGATATATAGATCAAAAGATATTAGAAAAACACGTTACATATTTGTTAACTACGGTCACACAAGACAAGGTTTAGCTACTTCAAAACAAACAATTGCAAGATGGATAGTTGCTTGTATTTCTTTATGTTCTTAACTTACCAACAAAAGATTGATCCCAAGTATGACCCAGGGCTTATTCAACAAGAGGTAAAGCGGCAAATACAGCCTGACTTAGACATTTCCCAATTTCTGAAATCCACAGGGCAGCTACTCGGTAGTCAGTACATACATCTCCTAGACAATATTGTCTTGATACCAATACATAAGGAGAAGTTAAGGTTGGTAAAGAAACACTTAGAAAACCTATTTAAGTCATTGTTACTGTAAACTTTTAAGGTGCTCTTCAACGTATATTATATCTTTGCTATTTACCTTTAGCTCGCTCCTCTAGTCTGCGTTTATGACTATCAATGAAGATCCTATGATGCAGAAGGAAAGGTTACATACCTGTGGTACCAGTTGTGCATCGTAGGAATCTTCACTGAAGTCATAAACGACCCACCCTCTTCCCCAGCTGTGAGTAAAAATAAATTCAGCTGTAGACACTTTTTTTATTTGTTAAAAAGAATAAAACTAGTTCTCACAGGTAACTGCCAGTAGACAATATTGTGGGTAGCAGTTCCTTAAAGGAATACGCTTTATTTTTCACTTTTCCTAATGTAAGCCTGTCAAGCTGCATTTTCATCTTCATGTACTCAATGCTGAAGGTGTTTTTTCATGACAGGTACGGTTAAGAAGTTCATCATTTTCTGCAATATTTCCAGCATTCAAAAACAAAATGGCTTCTCTCATGGTCTAACACAAATAAATTCTTCAAGAAATTAACATGTATTTATGACATTCTACAAAGTTAATTTCATTACGGACATTATGTTAAAAGGTGTTCCAGGGTCCGTGCAGATAGCGGGAATTATTCAGCATTTACTACTTCAATGAGCATCAAATGAGAGATGATCAAACCACAGTTCTCTGGTGCTCACTCTGTTTACTGTCTTTTGAAGCAGAGGAGCCTGCAACCACCTTCAAAAGTGACATTAAGCATGTAAATGTAGCATTAAACGTGTAAATGTAGCATTTGAGTATTGTCCTGAAATATTTCACTGGTATTTATCAGAAAGTCTTAAATATTGAACCAGCAGTACATACACCTTTATCTCACAGAAACATATTTTGCCAAAGTAGCATACCTAAATTACTGGTGGACTACAAAACATTAGCGAGAGCAGCAGACACAAGCAGTGGCAAAGCCAGTAGCTCACACCTATGCAAGAGCTATTGGTTTTGCCAATGTGTTTTAGCCATGTTTTACACCAGCGTGGCTGCAGTTCAGCATGGCTAAATGTTAGTGGCATAGAGGAGAATGGCGTTGAGTGTTGTAGAGTGGAATGATAAAGAGTAGAGTGTTGTGGAGTGGCGTGTATTGAAGTGGCATATTGTGGAGTCTCGTAGAATGATGTACAGTGGAGTGGCATAGAGTGTTGCAGAGTATAGTGGTAGCATAGAGTGCAGGGACATTGAATTTAGCAGTGTATAATGCAGCGTTGTACAATGCAGCGTCGTAGAATGCAGTGGCGTAGATTAGAGTGTTACAGAGTTATGAACTAGAGGGCAGTGGTGCAGAAGTTATGAACTAGAGGGCAGTGGCGCAGAGTAGAGTCGAGTGGCTCAGAGTAGAGTATAATGTAGGGTCATAGAGTGGAGTAGATCAGAGTCGAGAGTCATAGAGTTCAGTGGTAGAGAGTGCAGTGTTACCCAGTATAGTGCAATGGCGAAGAGTGCAGTGGCACAGATTGGAATTGTTAAGAGTGCAGTGGTGTAGAGTAAAGTCAAACAATCTCCCCTTGGAAACTTAGTCAAAAGTGCACAAAATCAATCAGTCATTCACACCAGTCGTTTCTGTGCGCCACTCACACCCCAATGTCAACCAAAGTTGTTTAGTTTTGGAGCGGATGTTGTTAGAGTAGCTTGTAGCATTTAATGTTACTTGTCTGCTTCTAACAGATTGAATGTGTATTTTAGGTAATGGAATGTTTACTACATTAGTATTGTTAGCATGAGTAAGCTGTTACAATTGACTGTTTTTAACGGATGGAATGTGCATTTTAACTAACAGCCTATTTTTAAAAAAAACATTTTTATTATGATCTAGCTGTTCTATTTTACTGAATGTTTTATGGATCTGTAATCCGAAATAAACAAAGAAAGAATCAAAGTTGAGTGCCACAATCATATAGTATTAGTAGGATGTTTAGTGTCTCTTATTTCCAAATCACATCCACCTTAAAAAAATAATTTATACATCAAAATGTTATATAATTGCTACAACATAAAACTAACTATGATGGTTTTTATACATTCCATGTATTGTGTTTTTTAAATTGATGTAACACAAAAAACAAAGTTAAAAAGCAATAAGTGAAAATGAGGGAGAGCACATAAGACAAGCACATGAGTCTTTGTGTACAACTAATCTGTTCGGACACCTGATTTTCCAAACTATCATCATCTATTGCATCCAGATGTTCATCAGATTTAGTTCAAATTGTATGTCGATGCGTTTCGGTGGCAAACAAAAAGTAGACTACCTTCTTCAGGACACATTCATTTCTCGAACACACGTTAACATTAAGACAGGTTTCACCAATTATCCAAGTCTCTATTTCAGGTTTGTTGCAGTTTTTTTAGATGAATCCCGACGCTACCCAATGGATAAATATCTCACAAGGTTTCCAAATCATCCTAAAGTCAAAATGAGGGGACTGTTTCTAAATGTAATTGATCATCAACAGTCTTGGCTAGAGCCCTGATCCTGTAGTATACTTCCCTCACTTGAAGGGCAAGGCAATTCCTCTTGATTAGGATTTCGTCCTGTTTCCTCAATTCACCTTCTAAACAAAGTGCTGAATCAGTGCATCCTTAGACCGGGGAGTGGAGTTGTACAGAGTATAGTGGTGTGGCCTAGACTGGACTGGTGTAAAGTGCAGTGACGAAGAGTGCATTGGCGTAGAATGGTAGAGAGAGATGCATGAAGTGGCATAGATTGGAATGGTGCGGAGTGCATTGCAGTGGTACACAGTAGAGTACAGTGGTGAAGAGTGGAATGGAGGGCAGTGGTGTACAGTGACATAAAGTGGAGTATGCATGGTGGGGTAGTACCATGCCCTTACAGACACCACATTTTCAATTGAAATAAGTGTTACATTTGCACAGACATACAGTTTAACCAATAAAATGATACAGTGCGCATACGTAAATGTGTGGAAATTGCATACATCAGTGTAATGATTTGTTTAGATCATATTAAAGAATTGTTTCCAACACACTTCAGAACTAACAAAAAATGTGCTTGATTTCTGTTCCTAATTCTGATATGTTCTGAACTACTTAAACAGTTCATTTAAATGTCACGAGCTGGAAAAAACTTTTCAGATCCAATCCAAAAAGCTTTATTCGACGAGTTGAGTCATAAAAGCACAAAATAAACATTTAAATCGTATCACCAAACATCTAAAAGCAAATCATAGAGGCTCTTCTCAAATTTGATACACGCCCCGTGGATGGAAAAATATAAATACCATAAAACTCTATATACAAATCAAAAAATTTTGCAAATTGATATGCTAAAACTTTGTGGATGTACCTCATTACAAACTGTAATCAATACTGAGTAGTTGAAGAAAAGCACAAATAGTTTCACAAAAATACAGTAAAGCCTGGCGTAAGCTCAATTCATCCAATGCTTAATCGTGGGACCTTGCTCTTATTGCCCACGCCCACCCATATATTTTGCCATGGCTACAACAATTACTTCTGATGTGTCGCTTCTTAGGATTGTTTCCGCCTCATTTGCCCTTCTTATTCCCAAGAGCTTGCAAGTTGGAGTCAACCAAACACGTGTGGCTTTGTATCTACTACATTCAAACCGTACATGAGTCATTGATTCTTTGCCAATCCGGCACACCGGACACCAATCATTACTAGTAGTGGACCATTTACTAGTAAAAACCTTAAGTGGCAGCGTACCCAGCCTAAACTGGAAATATAATTTCCGCTCATAGGGCTTTGTAATAAAATCCCACTATTGCTCTAGTCCAGAAAGAATGAAAACATGGCTGGTCAACAAACTGTTGACTCAGACTTAGCTGCCCACAACCTAAAGAATTTACAATGATCTACTGCTTTTTCATTTTTTTCTGTTGCAATTTATTCCTGTTGATTCACAGTAATTTTCATCATGCATAGTAAAATGTAACTTAATTTTTTACAAACATACAGTTACTAGAGCATTTTTTTCAAAAACATTTTTCAAAGATACATCATTCAGTATATGAAAGAAACAATCAACACTAAGTTCATTTGTAATTGGCCCAATGCATTTCGGGACGTCTCGAGGGTCCCTTCTTCAGGGGAAACAATGTAAATGAATAAATATATACAGGCACATCAGTGAATGGGAAACAATGGTAACTATATCACATGTTAGAACAGTTGCACTAAGAAAAGCTCCATCACCAGAGAACACCCATCAGTGTAGCCTGTGAAAAATATAGTCACTCACACTATTGGTTGAGGGCCACACCCTCTGAATGATCCGTGATTATTAGGCTCAACCATAAACGATATCCAAGTCCTGTAATGTTCATATAAGTATTTACCGAGTTGGCATTTAAAAAGATCATAGACTTGACACATCGCAGTAAGACACTGTTGTACTTTAACTCGAAGCGTACCTTGTTCAAAACAATGAGAAAGCTTCAATTCCCGTAACTCCAAATTACTCGTAACCTCTGTCCTTTTATCTCCGAGCAACTCCTCCTTCGGAGATAAAAGGACAGAGGTTACGAGTAATTTGGAGTTACGGGAATTGAAGCTTTCTCATTGTTTTGAACAAGGTACGCTTCGAGTTAAAGTACAACAGTGTCTTACTGCGATGTGTCAAGTCTATGATCTTTTTAAATGCCAACTCTGTAAATACTATATGAACATTACAGGACTTGGATATCGTTTATGGTTGAGCCTAATAGTCACGGATCATTCAGAGGGTGTGGCCCTCAACTAATAGTGTGAGTGACTATATTTTTCACACGCTACACTGATGGGTGTTTTCTGGTGATGGAGCTTTTCTTAGTGCAACTGTTCTAACATGTGATATAGTTACCATTGTTTCCCATTCACTGATGTGCCTGTATATATTTATTCATTTACAGTGTTGCCCCTGAAGAAGGGACCCTCAAGACGTCCCGAAATGCATTGGGCCATTTACAACTGAACTTAGGGTTGATTGTTTCTTTCATATACTGAATGATGTATCTTTGAAAAATATTTTTGAAAAAAATGCTCTAGTAACTGTATGTTTGTAAAAAGTTAAGTTACATTTTACTATGCACGATGAAAATTACTGTGAATCAACAGGAATAAATTGCAACAGAAAAAATGGAAAAAGCAGTAGATCATTGTAAATTCTTTAGGTTGTGTGCAGCTAAGTCTGAGTCAACAGTTTGTTGACCAGCCATTTTTTCATTGTTTAACTTGAGTACAAGGGTATACTCTATTAGGTGCAGCACACAGATCAGTAAAAATAGTTTAACATGTTCATTTTGAGAAACTAGGCGTGCTCAGAACACACTTGTTAGTTCTAGTCCAGAAAGAGCCATGTAAGAGAAGAGGACTCGCAACTTCTCACTATGTTATTCTGAACCATTTCCCAGTATTTAGCCTTCAAGATCTTTTTTGATGGAAAGATTGAATTTTTTGGATCTGCCCACATAGAGTTCATGCCCATATTCGATAGAGTTGCTGTAAGCTGCCATAACCATTTTATTTGGCGCAGTGTATCCGCCCTTATTATATCTAGGAAGCCAGAGGCATACTCTGTAAGTTCTGGGGTAGACCAAAGTCTACGCCAGTACAAAAGGAGACGTAATTTAGCAGTTTCTGCAATTGTTTTTCTTCCTAGATCGCCCATTAGCGGGCATGTCGGACTACTCTATGGCAAGTTGGTGATATTTCTGAAGAACTTATTTTCAAACAGAGTAAGTTTAAATAAGTTCTCATGCCCCCACAGCTCTGCACCATATAGGGCAGAGCTGATGACTTTCATATTATATATATCAATAGCAGGGCAGGGCTGATTATCCTAGTGAATGAGGTATTGTATTCTTTTTGCTGCACCCCTAGCAGTTGGTGATGTTTTAGGGATGTGTCCAATTTAGCCCCTCCTGGATGTTAATCCCTAAATATGTGAACTCCTTAACTTGATCTAGCATGACATTGTTCATTTTAATGCCCCCCTTGAAGGCCCTATGCGGATTAAAGGCCATCTGTTTTGTTTTAGACACATTGACCTCCAATCCACGCCTAGCGCAGAACTCCTCGAAGATTATTAAGGCTCTCTGGAGCCCACTCGATGTCTTGGAAATGATCAGTGTGTCATCCGCAAACATTAATATGGGGTCAGCTAGTGTAGGTGCATTTGTAGGGGTTGACCTCATTCACTATCCCATTTATATATGAGGAAAATAGGGTCGGGCCAACACACAACCCTGGCGAATACCCTTCTCTACTGGAAAAAATTCAGTGACTTCGCCCTGCTTACCGCATCGAATCTTCGCCTTGTTTCCCTCGTGCAACCTAATGATAAGTGCCAACAGGTCGGGTTGTAGCCCCATTTCTTGTAACGACTGCCAGAATTTATCTCGAGGTACAAGGTCAAATGCTGACCTAAGGTCAACAAAAACGGCATACTAACTTCCCCTACCCAGGGTTACGGTTTTCCCATATAGCAAAATGAGCCTGAACACTTGGTCGATTGTGCTTGTAAAAGCTTGAAACCCTGCTTGTAATGGCGATAGGTTGCTGAATTCGTCAATCCATTCTTGCACTCTATTGAGGACCAATCTTCCCATTACGTTTTGTGAGGAACCTATGAGGCTAATCGGCCTATAATTCCCTGGGGACGATTTGTCCCCTTTCTTAAAAACAGGTATAATCTCTGCATCTTTCCAGGAATCTGGAACCGGCGCGCCGTGGGCTATAGCATTTGACAATAAATGGATGTACTTGCACCATCTCACTTTATCGTAGAGGGATACAACGACGCCAGCACCCTCCACACACTCAACATCTGCCAAAATCACACCTGCTTCCAAGCCGCCCCGAAACTGACTCACTGACCTTTCTCCTGCCACACCTGCAGCTTCACCTGCGACAGAACCACCAAACCTCCAAGGACTGGACCCAACCACCTCCGCTGCATACTCCTCAACACCCGCTCCGCACGCAAACACGCCGTCGAGCTCTGGGATCTGCTCGACACCTCTGCCTCTGATGTGGCCTTCCTGACCGAGACCTGGTGGAATGACTCCTCGGCGCCTGACATCGCCATAGCCATCCCAGACGGCTACAAGATCGCCCGCAGGGATCTCGCAAATGAAACCGGAGGAGGAATAGCCATCGTCCACAAGTCCACCTTCAAGGTTGCCACCCACGCAGACGACACCCTCAACACCGTCGAACACCTGCACTACCAGATCCACACTGACCCCAACACCACCCTCAGAGGAACACTCATCTACAGACCCCCCGGACCCCGAGCTCAATTCAGCGACTCCATCGCCGACCTCGCCAGCACCCACGCACTCGCCTCCACGGACTATATCCTCCTTGGGGACCTGAATTACCACCTTGAGAACGACGACGCCGACTCCGCCACCCTGATCAACAACCTCGCCAACCTTGGCCTCAGACAACTCGTCACCGCACCCACCCCGCCGCTGGCCACACGCTGGACCCCGTCTTCCCCACAGGCACCCACGTCGCCTTCGACCACACCACCGAACTCCACTGGACCGACCACCGCTGCATCCATTTAACCTTCAATAAACCAACCACGCACCACCGCACCCACGCACTCAACAGCTACCTCGCCGCTGCTGAAGCAAAGTCACCGAAGACCAGCTGATCACCACCCTCGCCTAAAACCCACCCACCGACCCCACCAACCCAGACACCGCAGCTCGCAACCTCAGACAGTGGATCGGCTACTGCGCCAACACCCTCGCCCCACTCAAGAAACCCTCCCAACAACCACACCAGCAAGAGAGCCACCTGGTTCACCGACGAGCTGCAGACCTCCAAATGCGCATGCCGGAAACTGGAGAAAATATGGCTCCACGAGCGCACACCGGACCACCACGCAGCCCACAAGGACGCCACCCGCAGACATCACCACCTCATCAGATTAGCCAAGAGATCCTCCTTCAAAGACCGCTTGGATAACAACGCACACAACAGCAAAGAGCTCTTCAGCATCGTAAAGGAACTCTCCAACCCCAGCGCCAACACCAACAACATACCGCCCTCACAAGAACTGCGCAACTCACTAGCCATCTTCTTCCACCGCAAGATCGCTGACATCCATGACCGCTTCAACACCATGACCGCTACGACTACGCGAGACCCTCCTGGTCCAACGTCAACGACGACGAGACACGCAAGGTCATGAACTCCATCCACTCCGGCTCTCCGTCAGGCCTGTGCCCACACCACGTATTCAACAAAGCAGACGCTGCCATCGCACCCCAACTACGGAAGGTCATCAACATCTCCTTCGAAACAGCGACATTCCCGGAAAGCTGGAAACACACGGAAATCAACACCCTCCTCAAGAAGCCCAAGGCGGACCCCAAGGACCTCAAGAACTTCCAGCCCATCTCCCTGCTCCCGTTCCCGGCGAAGGTCATCAAGAAAATCGTCAACATTCAACTGGCCCGCCACCTGGAAGTCAACAACATCTTGGACCCTTCCCAGTCCGGGTTCAGACGAAACAACAGCACCAAGACAGCCCTCATCGCCGCCACAGATGACATCAGGCGCCAACTAGACAAAGGCGAAACATCAGCCCTCATCCTCCTGGACCTGTCAGCCGCCTTCGACATGGTCTGCCATCGCACTCTAAAGACACGCCTTCTAGAAGCCAGAATCCAAGAGAAGGCCCTTGACTGGACCACGACCTTCCTCTCCGGCAGATCCCAGAGCGTACGCTTCCCGCCCTTCCAATCCGAGGCCACCGACATCATCTGCGGCTTCCCCCAGGGCTCATCCCTTAGCCCGACGCTGTTCAATGTCTACATGGCCCCTCTCGCACAAGTGGCCCACCAACACGACCTCCACATCATCTCCTACGCCGACGACACCCAGCTCATCCTCTCCCTCACCAAGTACCCGCACACCGCCAAAACCAACCTCCACAAGGGAATGAAGGTCGTCCCCCACTGCATGAGGAACAGCCGTCTAAAGCTGAACTCGGACAAGACGGAGGTACTCATCCTCGGACCCACCCCCTCAGCCAAGGACGACTCCTGGTGGTCGACCACACTGGGAACAGCACCGACACCCACCGACCATGCGCGCAACCTAGGACTCATCCTCGACTCCTCCTTCTCCATGTCTAAACAGGTCAACGCCGTCTTCTCTTCCTGCTACAACACCCTCCGCATGCTCCGCAGGATTTACAAGTGGATCCCGACCGAAACAAGAAGAACGGTGACACAGGCCCTCATCAGCAGCCGACTCGACTATGGCAACGCACTCTACGACGACTACAACCATCCAAAACGCCTCCACCCGACTGATCGTCAACGTCCCCCGCCGCAGCCACATCACCCCCCACCTGAGAGACCTACACTGGCTCCCCGTCGACAAGAGGATCACCTTCAAGCTCCTCACCCACGCACACAAAGCACTCCACAACGCCGGACCAGCCTACCTGAACAGCAGACTCCGCTTCTACACCCCCACCCGCCAGCTCCTCTCCGCCAGCCTCGCCCTCGCCGCTGTTCCCCGCATCCAATGAACAACCTCCGGTGGCAGATCCTTCCCCTACCTCGCCGCCAAGACCTGAAACACCCTCCCTACCCACCTACGGCAGACCCAAGACCTACTCGCCTTCAGAAGACTCCTCAAGACCTGGCTCTTCGAACAGTAGCGTCACTCCCTCCCCTCAGCGCCTTGAGACCCTCACGGGTAAGTAGCGTGCTTTACAAGTACTAAAAAAAAAAAAATAACAGTATCCCATCTAGGTCGGGAGCCTTCTCAGCCATAATGGATTTCAATGCCAGCTAGACATCCTCCTCACTAAAAGCAGCCTCCTTAAAAAATTGTTTGGCAATGCAGCCCTCTGTTTCATTCTCACTTGCGGCATATTGAGGTTTAAAATGGTTTACCCACTCCGATTGTGAGACCTGATTTAGGGGCTGGGAGGCCTGCCCTCCTCTGTCCAATTTGTGGGCGTTCCAAAACTCTTTGGGGTTTCTATTAACACAAGCCTCCCTCAATTCATCCCACCTTTTACTGTCCCATTCTTTCTTCTCCTTTTTTTGCGCCCCCGGTAGGTAGCCCTTGCTGCTCGTACCTCTGCGGCGTCCCCTTCTTTTATAGCTACCCCTAGGTCTGCACGAGCCTTTTTACATTCTAAGCTGTACCATATCTGTACTTTAGGAAAGGCTCCCTTTTCTAGTTCGCCCTTTTTACTAAAATGCATACGCAGTTGACCCAAAAAATTATTATGTATGCAAATAGTTCGCTTTAAGTCCATCATCTGATTAGCTACGCTGGCCTGTAATTCATTTATGGCCTGATCTAATTATTTTTCAATACTAGCTAGTACTACGGGTAGTTCAACTATCTTAGCCCATTTAAGTTGCCTCAAATCATTCGTTGGCACAACGTCAGCAGTGATGAAAGTGTTTAGCGTTTCATGGAGTCTTTAAGCCGTAATAGGTCCAAGTCCACACATTCTGGATTGTGGTCATTTCCCAATCTCTCTTGAACCCTCATATCCTTCACGGTATGCCAAAGTGCTGAACTAACCAATACGTAGTCTATCCTACTGGAGCTATATCCGTTGTCAAATGTATTGGCCCCCATTTTATCTGACGTAGTCCGGCCATTAACTGCCCGTAGTCCCTTCTCTATGCAGATGGAATTGATTTGAATCACCGCATCTGACCATCTTTTTGTTGGATCTAATTCCAGCTTTGGAATGCCCCACTTCAAATCTTCCTCCTCCTACAGGTTACCCTCCTCACTTAATAGTGGCTCAAACGTGGCGTTAAATCACCCGCGACGATAATATGTGCATCTGTCTGGCTACCCTCGAGAAGATCGCCAAGAGCCGCTAAAACTCCCGACTTTTTACCTCTGGTGACTCGCACATAAATATTGTAGATTTCCATAATCCCATTAGCGCCCCTAAACAATCTAACAACCTGGACATCTTGGTTATTAGTTGGAAAAGCTTGAATAACTAACCCTAAATCTTGCATCACCCATATTGTCAAACCCCCTGATGGCCTGCCTTTACGGCCTTCAACGTCCAGAATATAAAAATTTAAATAACCTGCACTGGGGTGCTTCTGCCCAGGTCTCTTGAAACTGACAGATCTCTAAACCCTCGATAAAAGCATGCCACTTTGGGGATCCCAACTTGGAACCTAGTCCTGCAATGTTCCATGACAACAATGTTTTCTTTAAAGGTATTGTGCAAATAATCGATTGCCCACTCCAAACAGAGGGGCTTGGGCTGACCTCCTGCCCTAATCCATAATTCTGTCTAGATGGCAGGGAATCCTCTTCTAGCATTGCATCTTGCTCTACTACTAGGTGGTCACTGCTTAATAAGCTATCCCTTTGTGCAGTATTGGTTGATTGATGTGCCTGCTGCCTGTCATCCAATTGCACTCACGTCAAACTATATTTTCCAGGGTAGATGATCCCTGAATCCTAGATTGTTTGTGCTTGATAAAACAGGCATTCATAGTACTCATAGGGGAGAGTCTAAACTTGATGACTGACTGACCTGGTGCACTTGTACGAAATTCTAGCGCAAATAGATTTTCCGCTAGATCTGCTCTGGCCATCGTGAGCTCAATACAGTGCAGAAGGTTAGCAGTTGCAACCAGCCTAAGGGCTTTTACAATATCTTCCCTTATTACCTAACGGCATCCCCTAACATGCCGTATCCAATTAATGGATTTGTTTATTCGGGAATTCTCGCTTTCAAATCTTTTGCTTGCTTATAGCTTTGGTACATTCACCATAAAGATTCTGTGGGTATTGGTTAGATCCGCAGGATTGTAAACTGGATGCCTATTTCTCTGCTCAGCCTCTGGTTGGATAGGATGTAGTACAGCGTTTTCTTCATGCCATATCGGGGCCCTCGTCAAAGTTAGTGCAAAATAATTTTTAGTTTGACTAGTACTAGAGATTGGAATAGGTCTAGGCTTTGGTGGAAGCGGCCTCGTGGTCTCTGACCTGGGCCTTTCCAGACTGGATGAAGCCCCATCTACATGAATTTGTAATACATGGTGGGCAATGGCTGGTGTGGCCCTAGATTTTACCTGTGTAGTTGAAGTTATACCCTGTAAGTATCCTGTGCATCTACTTTGCCTTGCATCCCCAGGCTGCAGTGGAATAGATGTCAATGACTTAACCAAGGATGTTAGGTCCTATATCTCATTGATCCCATTTCCTGTCGTAGTAAGATAACTTGCTGTAGCAGGTCTTGTTGCTCTTTTATCAAGCCTGGCCCATCGACCCTGCCCTGCTCAAGTGTGGTCACTATCACCTGTGTTGTCTGTGACCCTAATTCTCTCCTTGTTTCGTCATCAGGAATGTCTAGCAATGGGAGGAATCTTTTGGTACAATGTACTAGGGTATCAGTATGATCTGTATTAGCTATACCCCCCTTTAATTATTTCACCTTTGACATTATTGTTTTTGAGGGTTTTATGGAACATTGCCGGAATGGTGGTAGTGATTGTTTTTATGTCTGGGGATAATCTGGGGGGACTTAAAACGGAAGTAGGTTGGGTCATGGGCTCAGAATCTAAAATGCCCTCACATTCCTCAATTAGGGTGTCAATCCGATCTAAGACACAATTACTGCCTGCATGCAATTGGAGCTTCCTTGCTTTTTTAGGTCTCGTGACCTTAAATGCGCGCAAACGCATTGAGGAACGAGAATTCAAGTGCTCAAAATGCTCATGAAACCACCAGCTTTTTGCTGGCGTTTTCATGCAGTTCATGTGAACCACGTGTTCAAACATGAACGCGCATCAGCCTCCCTCCATTTGCCGCACAGCACATCAAAGGGCTTCGCCCAGCGTGCGCTCTGCGGCTTCTCTGCTTCTCCTCCCCTAACTTCCTTGCATTTCTCCTCCCCCTCCCCAGCCAGCTTCCCCCAGGCCGTGTTCCCTAATCCCTCGCACCCCCTCCTCCTTCAGCTTATCACATTCTTCAAACTAAAAATGCGTCCCCGCTTGTAGCATGCAGGGGCCTAAAGTGATTGCATTAACCAAACTAGTTTTCCTACCCAATTTTTTTTCCTGACAGATAAAGGTAAGTTGCATTTATATTTTCCATTTAAGGTAAGTGCGTTGTATTGTGTATGTCTGTACGTAAACATCTACCAAAATCCCCCAGGATCAGAGTTCACTTACTTTTATTTATGCACTTTGACTGCTGCCCAGATCAGTGATGAGTGCTTGGCAAAGAATAAATAGTAATAATAAAATACATTTTCATGCAGATTTTAATAATGCTAATCAGTAAGTGGCCACATCAAAGGCTCTGTGCCACTTTCACCCACACAGCAACACTTACAGACACGCAACGCCACTCACACCCACGCAAGCCCGCTATCATCCACGCAACACCACACTCACCCACGCAACGCCACTCACCCAAGCAACACCACTCACACACGCAACGCAACTCATCCACGCAACCCCACTCATCCACGCAACCCCACTCATCCACGCAACCCCACTCATCCACGCAACCCCACTCATCCACGCAACCCCACTCATCCACGCAACCCCACTCATCCACGCAACCCCACTCATCCACGCAACCCCACTCATCCACGCAACCCCACTCATCCACGCAACCCCACTCATCCACGCAACCCCACTCATCCACGCAACCCCACTCATCCACGCAACCCCACTCATCCACGCAACCCCACTCATCCACGCAACGCCACTCACACACGCAACGCCACTCACACACGCAACGCCACTCACACACGCAACGCCACTCACACACGCAACGCCACTCACACACGCAACCCACACGCAACGCCACTCACACACGCAACGCCACTCACACACGCAACACCACTCACACACGCAACGCCACACACACACGCAACGCCACTCACACACGCAACGCCACTCACACACGCAACGCCACTCACACACACAACGCCACTCACACACGCAACGCCACTCACACACGCAACGCCACTCACACACGCATCCACGCAACGCCACTCACACACGCAACGCCACTCACACACGCAACGCCACTCACACACGCAACGCCACTCGCACACGCAACGCCACTCGCACACGCAACGCCACACGCAACGCCACTCGCACACGCAACGCCACTCGCACACGCAACGCCACTCGCACACGCAACGCCACTCGCACACGCAACGCCACTCGCACACGCAACGCCACTCGCACACGCAACGCCACTCGCACACGCAACGCCACTCGCACACGCAACGCCACACGCAACGCCACTCACACACGCAACGCCACTCACCAACGCAACTCACTCAAAGCCACTCACACACACGCAGTGCCACTTTCACCCACACTGTGCAGTGCACAATAGGTCTCGCAGTAGGAAAGTTGGAGCTATTGGTTTTGTAAATGACAAAGCCCTTTATGTTTTTAAAATGAAAACAAAAATAAAAGGCATTGTTATTTGCAATTGTAATAGCTCCAACTTTCCTACTGCGAGACCTATTGGCAACGCCAGTGCTTGATAGATGAGCGTCAGCTTTTTTCTTAGTCTTCAATAAATTCGAAATAAATCAACGTGTGAAATACACTCAGGTTATTTACACTTTGTGTGCGAGCTAGTCATACGCACTAGCTTTAGCTTTACAATAAATTGTGCAAACAAATCCAGTGTCCATATAAAAGCTAAGAGGAACAAGCATTGGCATGGCCAATAGGTCTCGCATGTGGGACCTTATAAGTATTTAGTTATGCAGCACAATATCCCTGGTGCAACAACATCAACTGTTGCGTTGCTAAACACTTATAAGGTCCCAGACACGAGACCTATTGGCTATGCTAATGCTTGTTTCCCTTAGTACCCCGGTTTGAACCATTGCCACCCGCCTCCCCTCCGTCCTCCCTTCCACCCGGTAACTTCCTTTTACCCATAGCTATTAATATGGGGCAGCAATATGACCTCTTCAATCAAACAAAACACAAGAACTGCAACTTAGCCTCAATATGCTGGTACTATTCATGCACTATCTCCAATCGAGTATCGTTAGCAGAGAAACCTTTTACAATATGAAATAGGGCAGGTATTGCTAGCGGACGAAATCACCAGTGTCTTTTACATTCAGTCACAATCGAGGAGGTATGAACAGTACCTTGGGGGATTATGGTTGCCTCCACGTGGTCTCAACAGTGGTTCCCTGTCGGATCCGGCAAACGAAAGGGGGTGCCCTGCCTTGCCTCTTCCTGCCACTGACAGGCACGGATGGGCCCGCCCGGGCACGCCTGCGCTGCGGGAGTGGCGGCTGAGTTCAAATACGGCGCCGGTAGGCTGACGTCACCTCCCGAGCCGGGTGGAGACCGGGCTTGCTGGGGGACTGAGTCCCACCCCTAGCGTCAATGCAATGGCTCCCCGGTCCTGCCTTCTGCTTCCGCTGCTGCTCCTTACGCACCCGTGAGGCGAAAACGAGCAAGGGGTCGTGGGGGCACACCTGCCCAGGAAATGCGTCCTCGCTGCTTCCGCTTCTGCTCCCTAAGCCCCTGTGGGGCGAAAACAGGTAAGGGGTCGTTGGGGCACACCTGCCCAGGAAATGCATCCCATGCTGCGGGAGTGGCGGCTGAGTTCAAATACGGCACCGGGAGGGTGACGTCACCTCCCGCGCCGGGTGGACAGAGGGCCTGCTGGGGGACAGAGTCCCACCCCCAGCGTCAATGCAATGGCTCCCCGGTCCTGCCTCCTGCTTCCGCTTCTGTTCCTTAAGCCCCCGTGGGGCGAAAACGGGCAAGGGGTCGTTGGGGCACACCTGCCCAGGAAATGTGTCCCGCGCTGCTTCCGCTGCTGCTCCCTAAGCCCCCATGGGGCGAAAACAGGTAAGGGGTCATTGGGGCAAACCTGTCCAGGAAATGCGTCCTCTTTCCTAACCCCAGTATCCAGCAAGATTGCCACATAAATCCTCTCACTTTGAAGTCGGAAAAAAGTAAAGTAAACAAGCGCCCTCAGAAGACAGTGTCTGACAATTGACCTCAGTCTTTTAAATGCACAGGAGATGTGACGAGATGAGAACAAGATTTACAGGCCTGTTTAAAGAAAGGGAGGACTTGGAAGGAAAAGACAGTGCCGAACATTTGATCTTTGAATGCCCAGTAAACGTGACACAATAAGGACAACATTTAAAGGTCTGTTTACAGAAATCGAGTTTGTGGAAGAATACTGTGAACACGGTTTAGGCAACGGGAGGGATGGATTGAAACGGGGCAGCCTAAAGCAAATAAAGGCAGCAAATGGAAAGCAAGAAAACGCCAGTTACCAATCCAATAGTCACCAACTGGCAGAATGTATTCCTAGTTTAACTTTCTGAAAGTACCCAAGATGTCATTAGCTGCACTGTCTGGTAGACTGCAACTTAAAAAGGACAAAGAGGTAAACAAAAACTTGTCTGGTCCAGCAACACCTTCAAGTGAGGGGACACAACCGAGATTTTAGCCTGCTCCTCAAGAGTTCCACCCCAGCTCTCTCAACTACATTGCTGAAACTCCTTTTGTTGTAGACTGTCCCTTTTCCTCTTACCCAAGCACTCGCTCCCTCGCCACTGCAAATCCTACATTTGGTTACTGCTTCCATGCTAGATTCCTAATTTTGCATTACCTTCGCACCCCCTCCCCCAAAAACATAATGGACAGTTGTTAGACCTGTCAGCCTTGGGGTGATCTTTCCCCGTGACTTTTCGCCCTCGCCTCATTTTTTCCACCTATTTTTTGTTGGTTCTTAGGTCTTCGGGCACCTTTTTACAGCTAACCTGTGTTAGGGTGCAGGTGCTCTCTACTTTCAACATGGCTGCCACTGGCCCCTGCTACTGCAGCGTGTTTTTTTTTTAGTGTAGCACCCTAGTTGCCAGGAGCAGGCTGGGTCCCCTTACAATGTTGCAACACCAGCCACCCAGCCCCTGTCCATAGTTAGAATGAGGGAAGCTCCTGGAACCTTCCAGAATAGGGGAGGTGCCAACTGCCAACTGACACTATATAAGGAAAAGGAGGGAAACTTTCTAGTCAGTTGGGGCATCACTGACCTGGGGAACCCACGCACGAGTTTTAGGCGGGTGGGCCTAGTGAGGAACCTATGCTACTGGGAGTGACAGGATTTAGGTGCTGCCTCTTAAGCTCAGTGAGGTGTCCAAAGCTATCCCCCTGATCTGGCCCAGTGGTAGGGAACCCCAGGGCCCATCTGCAGTGACTGAGGAGAAATTCTTCAGGCCCTCAACTCATTCCTCCCCCCCCCCCCTCTTCTGCAACTTCAAGCAACCAAGGGCGCAGAATCATCAAAGCGCCAAGAGACTTACTTCATGAGACAAGGTACTGGACTAACCTGCCCTGCGCATCCCCTGCCTTCAGCTGGGCCGATCTGTCTTCCCCTGACTGAACTGTGTGATAAGCGCTATAATTTGCCCCATCCTGCCACAGTTCTGACTGACTAAGTTGTGGAGCGCTGTAATTTGCCCTCCTGCCCAGCGCTGTGTTTGAGGCTGCCTGCCCTGTCAGGGATCATCGAAATTGCCTCCCTGCCCTGCCGGCCCCTAGCGCTGAGAAGCACTCCCAAGCGCTACCCGCCGTCACCGCGCTGTGCACTGAAGCGCCTATTGCCCGGCCAACTCACCGCAGGAATCTCCTCAGAGGGAGCGTGTATTCCCCCTCGGCGGCCCCCGTATGCCAGGAAAGGGCCGCCGGAATTCTCAATAGACCGCGCTGGGCCTGGAAGTACCCTCCGGCTGGAGCGCCGCTCTGGCCTGATCCCCTCGGCGGCCCCCGTATACCAGAAGAGGGCCGCCGCACCGAAACTGACAGGCTGCGCTAGGCCTGAAGCTGCCTTGGTCCCTCATCACGTGACGGGAGACGCGACCGCGTCATCGGCCGCGCCCCCGCCTAAGCCAGGCCGCGATTGGCTGCTGCCCCGCGCCCCTGCCTACCTTCGAGGGAATCCCAAGATCGACGCGGAGGGGGCCGTGGAGCCTGAGAGCCCCCCTCCGGTTGTCCCCAAAAGCTAATTCAGCCTCGCCCCAGCGCCGGGGCTCCTGAACTGCCCCCGCGTCGTGCAGGGACGGGTGAGGCCCCGGACGTGCTGGAACTCCTACTCCGGTCCCCTGAGTCTGCGCAAGGGCCCCGGAGGGCCGAAGAAGTGAGGTAACCCCCTGGGGAGGAGGGCGGTAGGCCAAGAGAGGCCCGAGGTCGCCCCTCCCCCGGGGTTAACTGTGACTGGGTCTTGTTGGCCCCCCTGTTCTGAATGTGCCTCATTTTATCGTTTTGCCTACAAATTTACCAGCCTGCATTATTCAACGTGCTGCATAATTACCAGCCTGAATTACTCTTCATGAATCGTATTTACAAGCCTGAAGTGTTTAGCGTGCACCGTATTTACAAGCCTGATTTGCTCCTAGTGCACCATATGTACAAGCCGGAAATGCGAGGGAGATTCACTTCACTGTACTGAATTTTCTTGCAGAGGTGGGCTTCCTTAGTATTCTGATGATCTGATCTGGGTCGCAGCCGACCCGCATCCACAAGAAGAAAGGCTTGTCACAAATGACTAAAGGCTGTGTTCTTTGAAGTTCTTTGTTAACCTGAAAAGTACTTGCTGATGTGTTTTATTCCTTTCTAGGAGAAGCGACCATGAGAGGTTTGATGTGTTATTTAAATGCATTATAATTGTCGCTTCTTGTAGGATCCTCCAGGTTTATACCATTACCCCTTTGCCTGTCAAAGAGTTGGATGTGACAGGCGGGGTCAGTTAACGTTTCATTGCATAGATGAACTAGCTGTAATTTTAATGCAAAGCCTTACTGAAATGCTTACTCTTCAAAAGAAATGCAATCTGCACATGATACATGAAATGTCTTAATGAAATGCTTATTTGAAATGCTAATGAATTACCAATGCCTTGCTCTGATTGAAAGCCTATATAAAAGATCTTGATTTTTCAAATACAACACCTAGTGTGGTCTCCATTATTGCGCCACTGTGTGTTTTACTGGACGTGTGTGTTAAGTGGCTGCTTTACACATAAGCCCCTGGCCGCCTTCCTGCTCGAGCCATGCTACCCGCCGGAGAACTGGCGGTCCCAGTTCTTACAACAGTGCTTAGTTGTTTATCCCCCTTGCTACTCCCTTTCACTCAGTTACTTCGTTGGTCTTTCAACTTTTTGTTAGTCACATGAATCTCACTGGAAAACCTGCAGACCACTTATATGTAAGTGAGGATCGGAAATAGGCATGGCTTCCTGTATAGAAACTGCATTCAAAGGCATTCCATTATTGAGAAAGACATTGTTTTGGAAGATCTTTCACAACCTGTCACTGCTTGGATTACATTTTAGAACTTGACTAATTTAGTGCTGTGGTAATGCACATTGACTTATGTATCTTTGAAAGTAGTTCTTGTTTTGCACCTTTCCAACATATTTTACTAAGTATAATGGTGCTTGCCTTTGGAGAGGTTTGCATGCCTATTTTCAAAATATGGATATTCCTGCCAGCAGCTCTTAACTTGTGGCCAGGGACCCCTAGGAATCTGTGACACCTACTCCGGGGATCAGTGACTGTTTGGAAAATTAAGTAATATTACACATCAATAAGGTAAAAATCATAAATAATGAAGCAAAATGTAAAAATTCTGTAAATGCAGGGAAATATGAAATTGAAGGCTAAAAACTAAGTATCCTCAGATTGATTTGTGGGAACAATGCATGGACAGCAAACAGGATATGGACAGCAAACAGGATATAGACAGCCCTCATCGCAGCCACAGACGATATCAGGGGCCAACTAGACAACGACGAAACAACAGCCCTCATCCTCCTGGACCTGTCAGCCGCCTTCGACATGGTCTGCCATCACACTCTAAAGACACGCCTCCTAGAAGCTGGAATCCAAGAGAAGGCCCTTGACTGGACCACGTCCTTCCTCTCCGGCAGAACCCAGAGCGTCCGCTTACCGCCCTTCCGATCCATGGCCACCAACATCATCTACGGCGTCCCCAAGGGCTCATCCCTCAACCCGACGCTGTTCAACGTCTACATGGCCCCCCTCGCACAAGTGGTCACCCAACACGACCTCAATATCATCTCCTACGCTGACGACACCCAGCTCATCCTCTCCCTCACCAAGGACCAGCACACCACCAAAAAAACCTCCCACGAGGGAATAAAGGCCGTCGCCGACTGGATGAGGAACAGCCGTCTGAAGCTGAACTTGGACAAGACGGAGGTACTCATCCTCTGACCCACCCCCTCAGCCTGGGACGACTCCTGGTGGCCGACCACACTGGGAACAGAACCGACACCCACCGACCATGCACTCAACCTAGGATTCATCCTCGAGTCCTCCCTCTCCATGTCTAAACAGGTCAACGCCGTCTCCTCCTCCTGCTACAACACCCTGCACATGCTCCGCAGGATCTACAAGTGGATCCCGACCAAAACAAGAAGAATGGTGACACAGGCCCTCGTCAGCAGCAGACTGGACTACGGCAACGCACTCTACGCAGGAATCCCAGCCAAACACCTACGACGACTACAACGCATCCAAAACGCCTCCGCCCGACTGATCGTCAACGTCCCCCGCCGTAGCCACATCACCCCACACCTGAGACACCTACACTGGCTCTCCGTCCACAAGAGGATCGACGGGGAGCCAGTGTAGGTCTCTCAGGGATTCCTGCGTAGAGTGCGTTGCCGTAGTCCAGTCTGCTGCTGACGAGGGCCTGTGTCACCATTCTTCTTGTTTTGGTCGGGTTCCACTTGTAGATCCTGCGGAGCATGTGCAGGGTGTTGTAGCAGGAGGAGGAGACGGCGTTGACCTGTTTAGACATGGAGAGGGAGGACTCGAGGATGAATCCTAGGTTGCGTGCATGGTCTGTGGGTGTCGGTGCTGTTCCCAGTGTGTGAGGAGCCCACGCACACAAAAAGTGCTTTGTGTGCGTGGGCTCCTCACCCACGCACACAAAGCACTTCACAACGCCGGGCCAGCCTACCTGAACAGTCGACTCAGCTTCTACACCCCCACCCACCAGCTCCGCTCCGCCAGCCTCGCCCTCGCCGCTGTTCCCCGCATCCAACGAACAACCTCCGGCGGCAGATCCTTCTCCTACCTCACCGCCAAGACCTGGAACACCCTCCCTACCCACCTACGGCAGACCCAAGACCTACTGGCCTTCAGAAGACTCCTCAAAACCTGGCTCTTCGAGCAGTAGCGGCACCCCCTCCCCTCAGCGCCTTGAGACCCTCACGGGTAAGTAGCGCGCTTTACAAGTACTCTGATTGATTGATAGTATGGACAATGTGTGACCTCAATTGAGTTTAGAAAAAAAAAAAACATCCGATTAAAATGTATTTTTTTATATTTGTTAATTAAATAAAATAGTTAATCATTTGTGTATTTGTTTAATGAATGTTTGTTTCTGTATTTTTGTGCATTTTCTTTGAGGTTCAAATCATCACAATTGCTTACGTTGGAGTCGCTGGCTTCCAGTAATAACCCATTGGTTGTCCCCAGATTCCAGTAATAATCATTCTTGGAATCAAGGGAACTCCACTGAGTTAAGTGGGGGTCCTGGGAAGTTGAAAGGTTAAGAACCACTGGTTTGTGCTGTCGATATAGAGCGAAAACACTGATTAAAGTAGCAAATAGCTGCAGCTCTTCAAAGTATTAGTAGGTGTTGCTTAATACAGTGAGTAGGTTAAATGCAGAATTATCCAGAAGCTACATTCGCCACTTCTCAAATTACTCTTTTTTCCATTTCAGATGATGGTCACACTGCCGTTCTTACTCTGAGTGACTGCGAACTCCTGAAGCTGCAAAGCGACTCCCGCACAGTACAGCTGCTCAGTGACTTCCGCAGGGCCCTCACCCGCATGGTGGAGACATGCTTGGAGCACGAGCTGCCTGAAATGCCAGAACATCTGCAAGAGGAGCACAGCCAGCTCCTCCACCTTCTTGTGGAGCTCCTTAACAGCACGTCCCAAAACTTCAGCAAGAGCCAGGAGTTGATGATGGAGGAATGAGCTGGGAACTTGAAATTTGTACAAAACAGATTGCACATTTAAATAAAAATGTTTATTTATTTATTTACCAGAGTGGCCTTCTCCTACGTGAACCAGGGGCGGGGCTCTTGGCATTTCCACATACTTCTTTCCTTACCAAGATGTGTACATAATTTGAGTGCAGAAACCACAAGAATCTAAAAGGAAGCCAGTGTTTTTTGTTGTTCTAGGTTATATAGTTAATTTTGAGGAATTGCTTCAAAAGTGTCAAACAGCTAGTGACTGAACTTATGGAGAACTGTATGCATTGCCTCTTGAAGGTTTTTTTGGCAGTAACATCTGAACAAAATGGTGAGTACAAGGTTTGTTGAAAGTTGACTCTTCGATAAAGAAGATTTTCAGTTTAAATTCTCATAAATTGCACCCTTTATGGTTAAATGGTTTAAAAGATTACAGTTCCTATGCCCGATTGTTTGTTGCAAGTCCATCGCAGGTGGTGGCTCTTCAGTAAATGTAAAATGTCTTGTTGAACTGTTGCGCGTGTCAATAAAAATAATGTGTTTCCTAATCGTCCCCTGTAGGACTCTGTGGCCCTGTTTTCTATGTGGTGCTAGTTGCAAGACTTGGGTTAACAGTTCAGCCTGTTGGGTTTCTGTAAACAATTCTAATGTCTGATGGATACTTCCAACTGCAGTCCTCACCTTTCAAGTTTTCTTGTGTATCAAAATGGATCCAGAAACGTTGTAAAAGCTCTCCCACACAGATAGGTGGCCCTTACATCATCCCTGCACCGGATGCAGCGTAGTTGTGACTTAACTGGAGCCCGGATGCCACTCTGACTTCAGTTCTCATATTCCACTCCATTTGACGTGGATTAGGAGCTGCTCTCCGTTGTATTTCTCACAGAAATATTTTTCTATTTTGCAGTGCTAGGAATGTCGCATCCCAGAATATCAGCTCTTAAACCCTGTTACTCATGTCATCCCTTTCAGACCTTCACGAGGTCCAACTTTGATGTTTAGTGCCTAAGCGACAATTGCAGTCCATTGCATACCGAAGTGATTGAGAAGCGGGAGGCAAAACTTTTTATGGTGCTTGCAGTGAGCGGCAGGCTCGGTGCTGGTCTTTCTTGACATCAAAGTAGAGATTAGCGGTTATCTTTCTTCAAAAAATCAAAGAAAAAGAGAACAAAGTACAAGAAAAAAAGATATACCCCACCCTTAATCACTGCCTCCACTCAATATTTATGAAGCCCTTCGATGAGAAAGAGCTGAGTGACATCATGCCTAAGAACAAGTTACTTCCCCTTGGTAACACCTTATCTGGTAGCGACAAAATCTAGCCACAGGTACCTTTGAATTTCCCTTGGGGTCAGACTGGATCTAGTAGATTTTTGGTGAGCAGTACACCTGTGCAGTGGTAGGTGGCATTGGTTGACTGCTTGGCATCGTCAGTGTTGTCTGCGCCAGAACTAACGTCTGCGTCACCTATATAGGTGCCACCTTGGTGTGCTGAGAGTTACTTTTCACGACTTTCCACGCCATAAGCACGGAGTCATGAAGTGCACCGATACTGGTGTGTCCAAACTAGGGCCCTGAAAGAGATTAACCCTAGAAATATGTCCGCAGAACGTGGATGATGGGTGTGTCATTAAGGAACCTGTAGCTAGATGTCTATCAGATAAACAAGTTACTTACCTTCGGTAATGCCTTATCTGGAAAAGACATCTAGCCACAGGTTCCTTACCTTTGAATAGATATCCAAGCAATACAACCCCCGGTGGTGGGTCTACGGCCAAAGTTAGACTAAGAAATACTGCAGGACCGAACAGGCGAAGTGCTCGTCCTTGAAGACCAGAATGTCCAGGCACGAATGCTTGGTAACCATGTGCAGAGACGCCCACATTGCTGCCTGACAGATGTCCAGGACTGGAACTCAACAAGCTAGGACAGTGGTAGCAGCCTTTGCTCTGGTGGAATGAGCTCTCAAGCCTTCAGGATGCTATCTCTTTGCCAGCACATAGCAGATCTTGATGCAGAGAATAACCCATCGATAGATGGATCACTTCTGCACCACCAAACCTTTTTTTACCCCAACATAACCCACGAAGAGTAGATCGTCGACCCAGAACTCTCTTGTGTGCTCAAGGTAGAACGACAAAACTCTTTTTAGGTCTAAAGGAGAGGAGTAACTCCACAGTTTGGAAGGATGTGGAGAAGCGTAGAAAGTGGGAAAGGTGACAGATTGGCACACATGAAATGGTGTTACCATGTTTGGCAGAAAAGAGGCCGTAGTGCAAAGCACCAGTTTTTCAGGAAAAACTGATAGGAAGGGAGGCTTGGAATGATAAAGCCTGCAGCTCACTCGCCCTCCTGGTCGATAGAATGGCTGCAAGAATGGCTGTTTTGATGGTGAGCAGCCTGAGGGGACAATTAGGAGAAAGAGGGAACATATGTTTGAGAAATCTATTTACAGTGGGAGGGTTGGTCAATCTAGGAAAGGGCCTCTTTTGACATGGTTAGCCCCCACCATTTGGCCAGCGTATGATGTGATTTTGAATTGAACGTGCCCTGGGTCCTCGCTTACCAAATTCTCAGTGTCAGATCTATTTCCTAAAACTGTACTACGATTGACACAACTAAAGCAACCCCTGTAAGTCTCTAGTAAATGGTACCCCTGGACCTGTGGCATTGGTACTGAAAAGGGTCCTCTGAGGCTGCAGCAAAAATGGTGCCACCCCAGAGACCCCCTCACCAAGACCATGCACACTGCTATTGCAGACTGCGTGTCTTGATGCAGAGAAATCCTTAGAGTCAACATGGCACACAGCCCTGTGTGTGTCGTGTCGTCCGTCCCCCCCCCCCCCCCCCGACGCTGCATGCGGTATAGGTAAGTCACCCTACTGCAGGCCTTATAGCCCTAAGGCAGGGTGCATTATATCCCCTGTGTGGACATATCTGAATACGGCAGATATGACCCTGCAATATATGAGCCGATATTATAAGTGCATAAGAAAGCCATAGAGAGTGCATTGCTAGGATACTTTTCATTATGAGTTTCCTAGCTCCATGATGACTTCACTGTAATCTAAGATGTTTGGTACAAACATCTTGTCTTAATACGTCCACACTGATGCCAGGGTTGGATTTATTAATAAATACACAAAGTTTATTAGCGGTTCCCCTGAAAACCTACCAAACACTGGTGTGGTCTCTGCCTAGTCTTAGCCAGCCTGCCACCACCTGACATGTTTCTGACCTCATGGGCTGAGAGCCTGAGCTCACAGAGGCCAGGAACAAAGCCTGCTCTGGGCGGAGGTGCTTCACATCACCTCCAAGCCTGAATGACATGCCAAGGCAGGAAGCTTCAAAGGCAATGCCGCCTTTGAAATGCGACCCAAGCATCACCAGATAGTGGAGGATGCCAACCCCCTGTCCTGCTCCACATTTGGTGGGAGGACAAGCCGGAAAATTAGCTACTTTAGGAGGTCCCCATTCAGCCAGCACCACCCTTAATATGGGGCAGATCATGTGGAGGTCACTTTTCATTTCCCTCCATCTTGGTTTGAGAGTGAATTAACAGGAAGTGGTCACTTAGAGGGCGTAGACACCCCCCCCCCCCAAAGGTAGTTCTATCTCTCATCCCTTTAAACACCCCAAAAATTAGTATGTACGGGGCATCCCCGGACCCTGAATTTCAGATTTGACAGACACAGAGAAGAAAAGAACAAAGAAGAGTTGCTAACCCAAGGACTGAAGTCCTGCTGCAGAAAATTGTTGCCCATCCCTGCCTGCTGCTTTAAGGACTTAACAGTCGTGGTGTGCGGTCTTATCCTGAAAATGTGAGCCTTCCAAGAATCCCAGAGCACCTCCAGCCGTTGACAAATAGCCAAAGAAATCCCTTGGAGTAGAGGTACTACTCGTCCGCAGGCAGCGAACCCGCAGAATACGGTTTCCCAACTTGCTGGTCCCTGGCGACTCCAACACAGTGATATGCCAGCCCCAGAGGATCAAATCTGTCTCTGCTCCAAATGTGGAGACACCAGGATCTACCAGAGCTGTGCCGCACCAATACCCGGTAACTGACCCTCTGCAGCATTCACCAAGACGAAGAGTCCAACCAATCTGGATTCCAAACACCTGCCTAGGGACATAGAGATCCCTGAAAAACACTTTGTGAGTGGCCCAGCTGTCCCGGCATTGCTTCTTCAAGCTGCCTGCTCCTGACCGCGAGAGCGTCTTTACATGTGCTTCCCGCAGACCTTACTGCTCTGCACCCAGCCCACCCGTCCTGGATATTGACAAGCCAACTGTGCTCCCAAGGCCTTTGCGACCTGCTCCCTTGAGTGGGACTCCCCGGTCTTTTCTTTAAGTCCCCTTGTGCAGTGTGTTTTCAAGTGGCCCCCTTCTTCGGAGCAACCAGCTACCAATGACCTCCGCACCCTGTTCCAAGCTGAATTCGGGATGCTCCAGAGAATCCGCTGTTGGAATATTGAGGCTGGCCTTGCTACTTACAGTTGGAACTCCAGGTTCACCTTCAGGATTTAGATGTCATTTTATATACATTTTTCTATTGACTCCCATTGACTTCTGTGTGCGGAATTCGGCACAAAAGTGCTTTATTTTGCAAACTTGAAAAATTCATATTTTTAAAAGTACATACTGTAGAACAAAGTTCTTAGTCTGAAAACTTTCATAAAAATCTGTTATTATTGTAAATTGGTCTCTGATTTATTCGTGTGTGTATCATTAATTGCCTCTGTGAGTACAACAAAGGCTTATCACTACTCTAACTGTAGAGTGTTGGTATTATCTACTTTAACCTCTGTATACCAATCTGGGTCTCACTGGACTTTCTACAAAGTGTACTTCATTTTAGCACATTATATAGAGAGACGACTTCCCACATTGATGGATCAGCGGTGGGGTCTACGAGTTTGTGTTTGCCGATACCACTCTGTCAATAAATGACCACACAAATATTTCAAAAAATTGACGTAAGCCAGTTGTATTTGTTGATTGGTCTATTTTTTAAATGTAAAAAAATTAACTGCTAGGGCCTTATTTAAATCCCTGTACTCAGGTGCTAGAATTTTAAAATCTTACTCTAGTTAGGATAAAAGGAAAGTGTAAAAGGTTTTTTTTTTTAACTTTACAAAACGGCCCCAACTTTAGTGGATAACCCACAGGGGCAACCTCAGGAGCTTGACCTGACACCATACAGGGAGTTTTTGATCTCGGTTATCAGCTGTCAGTGGGGGTATGGTGTTAAAGCTGGCTCTCATGCTACCAAAGAAAAGTTTATGAAGCTTTTGGCAGAACAGGAAACAGATCAGTGGAAGGAAATGATTTCGGAGAGAATCATACAGGAGAAGAAGATGCTGAGGAGATAGTGGAGACCCCTGTCTCAGAAGAGGCAGCTCCCTCAGAGGAGGAGCTAGCCCTAGAAAGATTGGCCAGGAGATTGAACTTCGAAGCTCAACTCCTGGTAAAAGAAAAGCTAAGGAAAGAGATGGACCTAGGATCTATCTCTGGTGGCAGCAATATTAGAACTAGGGATGGAGGAATTCTTTGACTCTAAACTCCCCAAAGGTGTTGTCCCTAAATATGCAGAGAGTGATGACATCACCAAATGGTTTACTGCTTTTGAGAGAGCTTACATTAGATGAAAGTTAGCCAAAAAGCACTGGGGCTCTCTCTTGTGAGAAGTTTTCTGAGGTAAATGCAGGGATAGACTCCTGACATTGAATGAGGAAGATGCAAGTCTTATGACGTCATGAAGGGTACCCAGATTGCCTGCTTTGAACTCTCCCTAAATGTAATTCTATATTCTTCAGTGGTCTCGTAAAACCTAGATTCAGACCTGGGTTGAATTTGTAGACTTTTCAGTGAAAACACTAGGTGGTTGGTAAACGAGTAACAATGTGCATGAGTATGTTGGTGTTTACAATTTAATCATCATGAATGAGCATCTGTAGAGTAATTGTTACAATTGGAAGTTACATCAGCACCTGGTAGACCTAGCTCCACTTTCTCCTCAAGAGTTTGGGACGAAGGCAGACCACTGGGTCATAACAAGGGTAACCAAAGCTGCCACTGGTGGAGTGTCTAAAAGAAAGAGGCCAAAAAGACCCCTTAAGGGAAAGATAGTGACCAAAATAGAGTCTTGTAAAGGCCCCCAAAAACCTGCTCAGGAAGGAGGGCTGTAAAACGCTTCACAGCCCAAGGATGGGTACCGGGGTAAGAACTGGATTCCCAAAAAGGCTTGGTGTCATGACTGTATGGCTCTTTGACACCGATCTGGACACCCTAGCTGTAAAAACAAAAATAATTCCTCTAGTACACCTGCAGTAAATGCATTGACAAGTCTCCAGATAGGACCACAGGTGGGCCCTGACTATGTTAGAGAGCCTGCTGAGGCAACACTAGTCACAGAGGGTGGAGTGGACATTGCAACCCTGGCTGTCTGGCCCTCTAAATTAGGTACAATACAGACAACAGTCGTATAGAAATGAGGTTACAGTTGAATGTCTGCGAGAGACTGGTGCCGGTATCACTATGGTGGTGAGCAACTGGTATCCTCAAACCAGTAGTTGCTTGGAGAGACATTGTCAGCATTGAGGACTGTATGTCAGTCTAAGGTACTTCCAATGGTGTTGGTGTCCTTAGAATGGGGAGGGGTTACTGGTCACAAAAGGGTGGTGGTATCTTTTGCAATTTTAGTCCAGTGTTTGCTTGGTGAGGATGTGGAGTCCTCAGCATGGGCTGAGGTAGAAAAGAAAGCCATGCTGGGTATACTTGAATGAGTGTGTGTAAAGCAAGAGTATGTGTAGAACCCAGAGTGAAAAGAAAGTGTTGGTGTGAAATTATGGATCAACCTTCAAAGAGAAAGGGCAAGAAGTCTGTGAAACCAACTTCTATTCAGACACCAGATCAAGCCCCCTCTCCTCGAGGAGAAGACTTGTCAGCCCCAGAGCAGACTGAGCCCCAGGAGCTTGGGCCTTACACAGCAGAACTGTTGGGCCCCACCCAGGAGAGTTTTTGGTCTCTACACAGTAGAGCTTTTGGGCCCAGGGGGACCCCCTAGTGAAGATCTGTGCCAGCAGCAGAGAACCTGTCCCACTCTTGAAAGCCGAGGCAACAAGCTGCTGATCAGGAAAGGGGTGGTGTCACTGGTTCCCACAGGGAGAAACAGCATGGTTACAAACAGCTGTGTTGTAATAGATATTACATAGCGTACTCCGTTACAACATGCAGTCTTTACTATACATTTATTTACTACTCAAATGCTTTTACGACGCATGCCTTTACAACAAATTTCATTATAAAGGTATGCATGGTAAAGGCATACGTGTAATAAGGGCATATGCGTGGAAACAGCTGTGTTGGTGGGCAATCCACTTAGAGGAAACCGAGAGACTCTTCTGCTTCCTCACAATGTCTTACTATGCCCCTCAGATGAGCTGCCTGCACAAGGACAGAGGTTAGCGGGATCGGGCCTGGGGTGGGGGGGGGGCTACTATTTAGGGGTTTGAGTTAAAGAAGGTCTGGGAGAGAGGGAGGGCAGTGGTAGTGTTTTAGAAGTTTGTGATAAAGAAGAGCTGGGTACGTGGAAACGCTGGGGTAGTGTTGTAGGGATAGTTCTGGGGGCCAGTGAAGGGTAGGTTTTTAGGGGGGCAGGGGGGTCTCGTAGGGTTTTGGGCAGGGGAAGAGCTGGGGGCTGGGGCGCAGGGGTAGGGGTTTAGGGCAAAGGAATGGTATGTATGTATATTTTTTATAAGGGGTGCGCCAAGGACCTGGATTAGGGTTTAGGGTAGAAGTCAGGGAAACCTTTGCCACATACATGCCTTTAACATACTTGCTTTTACAACTATATTTGTGGTAAAGGCATATTCAAAATAACCAAGGTTTGTGTATTAATGGCATTCACGTTGTAACGCATGCGTTACAATGGAATGCAATGTAACATCTTGCATCCTCCCACCGGACTTATCGGGGGTGGGGGGGACTCCTATATACAGAGACCCCACACTTTGTGCCACCATGAGAGTAGTGGTGCCTCAGCTATTTAGAGAGTTTCTCCAAACATTGCCCCATGACATTTCCCTAGCTGGGCATCTTGACCAGACCAAAACTTGTTGTAGGTTGGTGAATCACTTCTAAGACCCATGAGAGAGTAATGATCCGCAATGGTCCAGATAGACACAAGCCAAAGGCTTGTTTGAGATCAAAAGAGGTGTCTGTGGAGGACGGACTGTGGTGGAAACCTTTATCTGCTGGCAAATTCACATCAAAGGACATTGATTTTAGCCGGTTTGTAAAAACCCCCGTCTCCTATAGCATTGCTGCAATAGTGAAATTGTAGCCACTACCCCTGCGTAAGCAGGAGCTAGACCCTCATGTGCCGTTAGGATCAGTCCTAACATGCAACCTGAATTTGTTATTAATCTATCCCCCACTCTGGAAATACAAGCAAGAGAAATATTTGGCACACTCAACTAATAGGAGTATTTTAGTGGAAAACCTTTTGGTGAGAGGGTGTCTTTGTGTGCAGCATTGACAGCCGTCATGATGTCTCCAGATATTTTCGTACTAGAACAAGCTATTGCATCGACTGCAGCAGTTTGCACTATTACTTTTGGGGTTTCGGCAGCCATTGAATTCCCTGCAACGTGTATTCTTGCATGTTGGTGGCTCAGTGTATGGATATGATCGCATGGCAAACTTGCTTTAAGACTAGCCACTTGTCCCCAAAGCGTCTTATGTTTGATAGTGTACCCTTTGGAGTCTCTGAATGAATTCTGGCTACAGTAGTTTAAATACTCATTGTAAGACTGGACACAATACTATGAATCGTACACTATAAGAGTTGGGAACTCAGGATCTGTATTCTCAAGTGCCAGAATTTGAGCTTTCTGTTCAGCCAGCTGTGCAGCGCAATCATGAAGTTACAGAATGTATGTTTTAATGGGGTTGGAATTCTCCCCCCCCCCCCCTCTTTTTACCCTTTACCGCTGTTCAAGCGGATGAGTACTGGTGTTTTGTCCCTACTGCAGGGTGGGCAGAACCATCGGTGTAGATCATAAAATGTTACTGATCTAGAGGCATTATTTCATTGGGCAGAGTATATTTGTGTTCGTATTGAAGGTATGCTTGTGTTTGTAGTGTAGAGTTAAAGACAATCTGCATCTGTTCCTATGAGCGAGTTGGCCCATTGTATCGATCTTGGATGTTAAGCTTTCCCTTTGGGAACGTTAGCCTTTGTAAAAGCCTGCAAGGCTGAAATCACAACAATTATTTGTTTTCCCTGAACTACTGATCTTTGTCTCACTACAGCGGTCTGTACCACTATTAGGATCTTTTCTGTTGGTGCAAAACGCATTTTTGCATTTGTATATAAATACAATTTATATGCAATTGGTACAGTGTCTCCTTCATTAAATGTGACATATGTTGTGAGAAACTGGCTTGGTATATGGTGTGCACTTATGTAAGTGAGCACCTTGCACCATTCCAAACAACGCTTAACCCGTTTACCGCGGTGGACATACCGCCACGGTGCGGGCGTTCGGCACATTGGGTGGGGCTGTGTCGGCCGTTGGTCGTGCGCAGCACCCGGAAGGCAGTGCTTGGCCTACGCGAGCAGGGAACGGGTTAAAGAACTTTCTAAGACCACCAAAATCACCATATGTGGTACCTGTGTAGAGCAGCCTTCAGGTTTAGTCCAGGAGGAGTGTAAAGCAGCCCGCTTTTTACCAGACCCTGATCTTATAGGTATAGATTAAGTGAAAAAGAACCACACAGTGTATTTATAAAAATAAATATTTATTATAAGACACTCACTAACACATACAGATATCTCCTAGCCGGAGATATACACAATACCTTTCAATAGAAACAGGTAAGTAGCATGTAATACACAGTGGTCACCAGGGGGAGACCAAACCATATACTAAAATAGTGGTATGTGAACCACGACTCAAATCTTCTGAAGTACCCAGTTAGGCCAAGAAAGCTCTGACCTGAGTCTGGTTGGTTCGAGCAATCCAGTCCACAAGGGTTTGGATTTTGCTCTCCAATTGTTGAACCTGACCACCTACCAAGAGAACCAAGTATACAAACTTGCTCGGATGTATCTGGCACTTGGTGACCTTGATAGTGAAGCCTGGCTTATGCAGGACCTTCAGAACATTTCTGAAGTGGACCAGGTTACCTTCCCAGGTGGAGCTAAAGACCACTATATCATCTAGATATGCTGCACTATAGGCTTCCAGACCTGTTAAGACTGTATTCGCCAGTCTCTGAAATGTGGCAGGTGTATTCCTCAGACCAAAGGGCATCACAATAAATTGATAATGAACATTAGTGGTTGAGAATGCTGTTTGTGCTTGCCATCCTCAACTAGTCTGATGTGGTAGTAGCCAGCTGTCAGGTCAAATGGACTCAGAAACTTGGCTGAGGCCAAAGTATCTACGAGTTCATCTGCCCTGGGAATTGGATGAACATCAGTTCTAGTGAATGCATTGAGGCTTCTGTGGTCCACACAAAACCTCATCTCTCTTTTTCCACCCTTGGTGTGAGGTTTTGGTACCAAGACTGCTGGACTAGCCCAGGGGCTATCTGAAGGCTCAATGACCCCCAATTCAAGCATCGTTTGGCCCTCTGTCATGATGCAATTCCTGACATGGTCAGGCTGTCTGCAGATTTTACTCTTAACAGGCAGACTGTCACCTGTGTCCACTTCATGGGTATATCTGATGCTTTGACTGGGTGTCCGGGAGAACATATGTCTGTACTGATTTAGTACTTACCTGCAATCAGCTTGCTGCAGGCCAGTGAGGCTGCCTACCAAGGCTACTCCATCCACTGACCCATCATCAGGGTTCTGAGAGAGGAGATCAGGGAGAGGGTCACTCTCTTCCTCCTATCCCTCATCAGTTGCCATGAGCAAGCCCATGTCAGCACCTTCCACAAAAGGTTTCAGGCGGTTCACATGAAGTACCCTATAGGGACTTCCGGGAGTACCTAGGTCCACTTGGTAGGTGACCTCACCCTTTTGCTCAAGTATAGTGTGGGGCCCACTCCACTTGCCTTGGAGAGCTGCTGGGGCCACAGGCTCCAGCACCCACACTTTCTGGCATGGCTGGTAAACAGTCAAGACAGCCTTTTGATCATGCCAAGCTTTCTGAAGTTCTTGGCTGGCCTCCAGGTTGTTGCTGGTTTTCATGTACTCAGCCATGCGAGAATGCAGGCCAAGGACATAGTCCACAATGTCCTGTTGTGAAGGTTTGAGAAGTTGCTCCCAGCCTTCCTTCATTAGACACAATGGACCCCTAACTGGATGTCCAAACAGAAGCTCAAATGGGCTGTAGCCAACACCCTTCTGAGGAACCTCTCTGTAGGCAAAGAGAAGGCAGGGTGGTAAGACATCCCATTTTTGCCTAAGCGTTTATGGAAGTCCATGATCAAACCCTTGAGGGTCTTGATGAACCTTTCAACGAGCCCATTGCACTGTGAATGGTAGGGCAAGGTAAACTTGTAGTTCACTCCACGCTCTTTCCACATGGCAGTGATATAACTAAAAATGAAGTTTGTAACTCTGTTAAGACTTCCTTAGGGAAGCCCACTCTGGAAAAGATTCCCAGGGGGCATTGGCCACTACAGGAGCTGTAATGGTTCCAAGGGGACTAGCTTCTGCGTACCTATTGGCATGGTATACCAGCACTAGTATATAACTGTGCCCAGATGAAGTTGGATGGTTCAAGGGACCAACAATGTAAATCCCTACCCTTTCAAAGGAGGCCCCAACCACTGGAAGTGAAATTAAGGGAGGCTTTTTTGGTGCCACCTGACTTTCCACTGGCTTGACAAGTGGCACTGGAGCGACAAAACTCCTGTGTTTAGACAGGTGGGGCCAGTGAAAGAGAGGGTACAAGCCTGTCCAAAGTCATGCTTTGCCCTAAATGCCCTGCAAGAGGAATATAATGTGCCATGGAGAGGAGGAAACCTTTGAATCCTTGACCCTGCTCGCAGGTCAGGCCGCTCCCCACGTCGCCTAGCACCTCCAGTGCGCCTGTGTCGCTCCCCCCGCTGCTGCCGCTGGTTCGACGCTCCCTCGTGCCTCCTGTGCACTGTTACTCCCAGGTAACATCTGCCTGTATTTCTCGTGCCTCCTGTGTACTGTTGCTCCCGTGTAACACCTGCCTGTATTTCTCTGTCTTTCGTTTATTTTATTATTCTTTCCCGCGTTTATTGTGCATCCCCCTCTATTTTCCCCCCTCTGTCCCCAGCCCCGATCACTGTCGCCGCTGCTGCGTCCCTGCGGCCCCGCCCCCTCACCTGCCCTTGGCCGACCCGCTCCCACCTGCTCCTCCCTCCCACTTCCCCCTTATATGGCGACCGCTGGCGCGCCAAAGTCAAGCCCATCGGCGCCCGATTGCGCCTGGACCGCACCCAGCACCAGACACTCTGGTCCCCACGACCGCTACGATGCCAGACTCCGCTACGACGCCAGCACAGTTCACGCACTCCACGCCGGTCGAGACCACAGCTCTTTCCAGGCCGCCCAGAAACGCACCCATGGCACCTTCTCCTGCCTCAAATGCAGCTTCACCTGCGACAGAGCCGCCAAACCTCCAACAAATACCGTACTTAACCACCTCCGCTGCATACTCCTGAACACCTGCTCCGCACGCAATCACGCTATCGAACTATGGGACCTGCTCGACACATCCGCCCCAGATGTTGCCTTCCTGACGGAGACCTGGTGGAACGACTCCTCAGCACCCGACATCGCTATAGCCATCCCGGACGGCTACAAGATCTCTCGCAGAGACCGCACCAATGGAGTTGGAGGAGGAATTGCCATCATCCACAAATCCACCCTCAAGGTCTCCACCCACTCAGACGACATCCTCAACACCGCCAAGCACCTGCACTTCCAGATTCACACAGATCACAACACCACCCTCAGAGGTTCCTTGATCTACAGACCCCCACGGACCCCGACCACAGTTCAGAGACTCCATCGCCGACCTCGTCAGGACTCGCGCACTCACCTCCACTGACTACATCCTCCTCGGGGACCTGAATTGCCACCTTGAGAACAACAACAACACCACCAACTCCACCACCCTGATCGCCAACCTCAGCTTCAGATAACTCGTCTCTGCACCCACCCACGCCGCCGGCCACACGCTTGACCCCATCTTCTCTGCAAGCCCCCATGTCTCCTTCGACCACACCACCGAACTCCACTGGACCAACAACCGCTGCATCCACTTCACCTACAGGAAGCCCACCACACACCATCACACCAGCAGATGCCCCACCGCTGCTGGAGCAAAGTCACCAAAGTCCAGCTAACCACAACCCTCGCTCGGAACCAACCCTCCGACCCCACCGACCCCGACACCGCCGCACGCAACCTCAGACAATGGATCGACGACTGCGCCAACACCCTCGCCCCGCTCAAGAAACCCTCCAACAGCCGCACCAGCAAGAAAGCCAACTGGTTCACCGAAGAACTCCAGGCCTCCAAACAAGCATGCCGGAAACTGGAGAAGAAATGGCTACGCGAGCGAACACCGGACAGCTACAAGACCCACAAGACCGCCACCCACAGACACCACCACCTTATCAGATCAGCCAAAAGATCCTCATTGTAATGTAATAATGTAATGTGTATACTTGTAAAGCGCACTGTTGCCAGTCAGCGTCCTGGCGCTGTATACCCCTGGGGAACCCGTCCTGGCTTTCCCTGTGGGATGGTCCCTGCTGGGAATCCCCAAGGTGGAGCCAGGCATCCCCGGCGTTGATGGGGCCATTGTGGAGATTAGGCAAGCTAATGCCCAGAGTTGCCGAGTGGGACCCCTGGTTAGAGTAGGCACCGAGGCGAGAATTATCGAGTCCGCTGACCCTGGTCCACGACCCTGCCGCGTCTGGAATCGAACCCTGGTCCCGGGCCGACTTCTGCTTCCGGGTCTGCCGCCTCTAACCAGTGAGCCACACCACTCCATTCAAAGACCGCCTAGACAACATCAAAGAGCTCTTCAACATAATGAAGGAACTCTCCAACCCTAGCTCCAACACCAACGACATCCCACCTTCACAAGACCTGTGTGACTCGCTGGCAACCTTCTTCCACCACAAGATCACCGACATCCATGACAGCTTCAACATCACAACCACCCGACAACAACAGTTTCCATCCCCCCCGCAACCACCACCCTCACCAACCACCTGCTCTCCTGGACCAACGTCAGCGACACCCGCACGATCATGAACTCCATCCACTCAGGATCACCATCAGACCCATGCCCACACCACATCTTCAACAAAGCCGACACAGTCATCGCACCCTGATCAACATCTCCTTCAAGACAGCAATCTTCCCGGAAAGCTGGAAGCCCGCCGAGATCAACGCCCTGCTCAAGAAGACCAAGGCGGACCCCAAGAACTTCCGGCCCATCTCCCTGATCCCGTTCCCGGCGAAGGTCATAGAGAAAATTATCAACAAACAACTGACACTACCTCGAGGAGAACAATATCTTGGACCCATCCCAATCCGGGTTCCGTAGCAACCACAGCACCGAGACCGCTCTCATCGCCGCCACCGATGACATCAGGACCCTTCTAGACCACAGAGAAACAGCAGCCCTCATCCTCCTAGACCTATCAGCCGCCTTCGGCACGGTCTGCCACCACATACTACAAATACGCCTCCACGAAGCCGGGATTCAAGAGAAGGCCCTGGACTGGACCACTTCCTTCCTCTCCGGCAGATCACAGAGCGTCCGCCTCTCCCCTTTCCGCTCCGAAGCCACTGAGATCATCTGCGGTGTACCCCAGGGCTCTTCCCTCAGCCCAACGCTGTTCAACATCTACATGGCCTCTCTCGCCCACGTCGCCCGTCAACACGACCTCAACATCATCTCCTACACTGACGATACCCAGCTGATCCTCTCCCTCACCAAAGACCCTCAGACTGCCAAGACCAACCTCCATGAAGGAATGAAGGCCGTCGCAGAATGGATAAGGACCAGCCGACTGAAGCTGAACTCGGAAAAGACGGAGGTCCTCATCCTCGTATCCACCCTCTCAGCCTGGGATGACACATGGTGGCCGACCACACTGGGAACAGCACCAACACCTACCGACCATGCACGCAACCTAGGAATCATCCTCGATCCACCCTCTCCATGACTAAGCAGGTCAACTCCGTCTCCTCCTCCTGCTTCAACACCCTCCGCATTCTCTACAAGTGGATCCCCATCGAAACAAGAACTGTCACCCAGGCCCTCGTCAGTAGCAGGTTGGACTACGGCAACACACACTACGCAGGAATCCCGGCCAAACTCCTGAAGCGGCTTCAACACATCCAACGCCTCGGCACGTCTGATTCTCAACGCCACCCACCGCAGCCACATCACCCCCCATCTGAGCCACCTACACTGGCTTCCCGTCAGCAAAAGAGGATCACCTTCAACCTCCTCACCCACGTACACAAGGCACTCCACAACATCGGACCAGCATACCTCAACAGCCGACTCACCTTCTACACCCCCACCCGCCAGCTCGGCTCCACCGGCCTCACCCTCGCCGCGGTCCCTCATATCCAACAAGTTACCTCCGGCGGCAGATCATTCTATTTCCTCGCCGTCAAGACCTGGAACACCCTCCCCACCCACCTACGGCAGACCCAAGACCTGCTAACATTCAGAAGGCTTCTCAAGACCTGGCTCTTCGAGCAGTAGCAGCACCCCCTCACCCCCAGCGCCTTGAGACCCTCATGGGTATATAGTGCGCTTTACAAATACTGCGATTGATTGATTGAACTTCTAGGGTATCACCAACCTCCTGCTGGCACCAGGCTTGGGGTATCACCCTCAGAGTACAACATCCCATCTTCCCAATAGATCCTTTGGGACCCACTGATTTTCCAAGCTTCCTCAGCAGCCGCTTGCTGTCTGAGGGGTTCATGAGATGGGCAGGACTGCTGCTCCAAACTCTAGTCTGCCCTGGAATGGCCCCTTGTCCCCAAGCACTCTGCCTGGTCAGGCCCAAGCTCCTCTGGGACAGTTTCTTCACAGGGGCTGAGATCATCTACTTCAGGAATCTGATCTTCACTGGGAGTTTGTGAAGAGGGTGATTCCTTACCCTTCCTGCTCATTCTCTTGGGAAGCACCTGGTCCATTTTTTTTTCAGGATCCAGTGTTTTGTCAGGGGTGTGCTGTTTGGCCTTCGCCCTGGTGACTGCAAACACACTGGCAGAGATGCCCATCATCTCTGCATAGTCCTGAACTCCACTTCAGCCCAAACTGAAGGTTCTAGATCATTTCCCAACAAACAATCTACAGGTAGGTCTGTAGATACCACAACCTTCTTATGTCCAGTTACCCCATCCAAGCTGAGGTTCACAACTGCCAAAGAATGGTCAGTCCCAACATTGCTATCATTGGGAACTTGGTACATTTGTCCAAGCATGATCTGGTCAGGGGACACAAGTTTCTCTTCATCATAGTTGTACTGGCCCCTGTGTCCCTCTACGCCATTGCTTCTTTTCCATTTATCGAAGGCTGTTGTCTGTATTTGGCCAAGTTAGTGGGACTGACTAGTAAGGTGGCAAGATCTATGCCACCATCACAGACTAAAACAGCCTGAACTGGAGTTCTGACTTAGTTAGAAACCAAGGTTAACCCCACTAAGCCCTTGGTTGTTGTACTACCACTTGTACTTGTGCTAGGAGGAGCAGGTGCCTTAGGGGCAGTGGTAGTAGTAGTTTCCTTGGCCTTTGAACAATCCGCATCCCTTGTCCACTGGGTTTTAACCTTGCAAAGATAGCATCAAGATTTATTTTTGCATTTCTCGGAATTATGGGACTCGCCCCCAGATGCAGGTTTCTGGGGGCATTGTGAAGACTTTTTTTATCCTTATCTTGTCTCCACCCTTATCCTGGCCTTTGGAAGTATCTTCATTACCATGATTTATCTGCTTAACCCTGTTGCGAACCCATTTGTCTGCCTTCTGTCCCAATTTTTGGGGAGAGGTCAGATCAGAGGCTCCAGGTACTGGTACAAAAGTTGATTCTGACAGTTAAGGATGTGCTCCCTCATGATCAAATTGTACAATCACTCATAGTCCTCTACTGGCAAGGAGGGACTATCCTGCTCAGGTTCCTATAGTCAAAAGAAATGTCTCTGATTCTAGGGACACAGTTTCTGCCTCCATGGGACTCTAATCCCAGTTTCTTCCTAGCCTTCTGGACTTCCAGGAACTCTTTGTAAAGGGCCAACTGATCTCTCCTGAGCCTAAACCTTGCTTTCTCAAGTTGAAGCAATTGGTATTCCCTGTCCAAAGAGCTGTCGCTCTTACTAGATACGGAGGTCCCTATGGACTGTCCGGAGCATTGGATTATCTAGAGGAGGATCAAGACCTCCTTAGTCTACTCTGGACCCTGCCAGGAGGAACAAAGGTGTCTCCTCTGTTCCATCTGCACAATGCCCTGAGGGACCAGTGTTTGGCAGGTTGGACTCATTGGAGTCCTCCTGCCCATACTCCGAATTGAGATCATCAGGAAGAGCTCCTTATGCTCCCTCTTCAGGAGTATCCCCCCCCCCCCCCCCACCACACACACACACACACACACACACACACTTTCCTGTTCTGCTGTCCTCACAGGACAGATATCATCCTGCTGCAGCAGCTCTAAGAGCAGCTTAATGGTGGGGCTGCCACCTGTCTTTATCTTTCTAAGGCTTAAATAAATAAATACACAGGGTCCTTAGTTCCTGGAACTTTAGACCACTGTACTTAGCAGACTGAGGGACACTAGGATCCCCAACTAAAGACATCGTTCTAGGTGTAGTACCTACCTAACCTAGTGGAAACTAAACTCTGAGATTGGAGAAAGGGTTGTGCTAGACTCTTAACTACCCAACCCTAAGTTCAGTAGAACTTACTTATTCTTAGCTATATTATATGTGCCAAATATTAATGATGGTATTTCAATTAATCCACACCAAGATTATCTGGTAAAACAATGCAGGCTTGACTGCTGCACACCAATGTGAGAAGCTGGTTTGGTATATGGTGTACACTTATGTAAGTGGGTACCTTGCACCAATCCAGACAACACTTATGGTGATTTTAATGGTCTTAGAAAGCTCTCGAAGTAATAGCTGTGGAGAGCAGCCTTCAGGCTTAGTTCAGGAGTGTGAAGCAGCTTGTGTTACCAGAACATAATCTAATAGTTATAGATTGAGTGAAAAAGAACCACACAGTGTATTTATAAAAATATGTATTTATTATAAGATACTAACACGTTCAGATATCTCCTAGCCGGAGATATACACAATACACACAGGGGCATATTCTCAAAAACGTGTGATAACCATCACAAAAGTAACTTAACGCAACTGCCAACATCGCAGCCTATCGCGGGCAAATTACGCCGTACTAACCAAGCATTCTCAACACGGCGGTACCATGCGATAGTCTCCAGGTAACGAGTCAAATGTCGGCGTTAAAATCAACGCCACGCCGCAAAAACGCGAACGCATAAAATCTTGCGATGAGGCAAATTGTGGTACATAAAGCCCCAAAAACACCTGCGAGGCTGTATGGGGTTTTGGCGGACGCTACCGCTGGCGATCGCGGGGCGAGTGGCGTTACTCAAAATGGTGGCGCTGCCCCGCCTCTTATATTTGTTCCGCACTCTACCAGTCTGGATCCCGGCTTCCGTGTTCGCCAGATTGCGATCCTTGGTCACCGAGTTCCTTTGGGGTGCGGGCAGGAGGCGAGTAGCGCTGACCACACTGATGCGCCCTAGGTCGGACGGGGGACTAGCCGCCCCTGACTTTGAATGGTACTACTTAGCGGCCCAGCTGCAATGGCTTACTCAGGAAGTGGCTCTTGAATTCAGAGGCCCGGAGGGGGCTGCAGGCGGCTTCCTTCCGAGACATGTCATGTCCTTCGTTATACTGGCCCAGAAGCTGGACCTTTCCCTACTCTCCAGCGAGGAACGGACGATCCGTAATTGCTGGCGGCGATGCCATAGACGAGCCGGCGTCGCTCGCCCATACGCCCCGGAAATCCCACTGGGGATGTGCACTGCCTTCCCGCATGGAGGGGATTGGTCGGCTTTGGCGACCTGGGAGGACCTAGGCCTGCAGATGGTCGGTGATCTGTACAAGGAGGGTTCGCTGCTGTCATTCCAGGAGCTGCGTGATGGCTACGGCCTCCCAAGGGGGGATTACCTGTTGCACGCCTCGCTCGTGGCTAGCATCCAGCGCCACTGGAGGAAGGGCCTCTCTGAACCGCCCACGTCTGAGAGTTGTCAGTATGTGGTTATGGCGGCTGGTACTTACAAGGCCGTCACCTGTCTATACCGGAGGCTGTCGTCGGCGACGCTGCAGCCCCTGGACGGACTGAGAGCCAAATGGGAGGCGGATATTGGTCGACCGATTCCCGACATGACTTGGCCGCAGCTTTTACGGCGTGCATGGAAAGGCACGAGGAATGCCAGGTTCCAGATGATCCAATTCTTCTCTCTTCACCGAGCTTACCTGACACCGGTCAAGATCTCGCAGTACTTTGAGGGCGCGCCTTCGCTCTGCCCTAGGTGTGGGATGGAGGAGGCGGACTTCGCCCATATGTTCTGGGCGTGTGTGAAGCTGACCGATTACTGGGAGGCGGTGTTGGCCTGCCTGAATGCTGTCACGGATCGGAATATTGGAGCAGATATGGGCGTGTGCTTGCTGTTGTGGTTCCCTCATACCCCCCGCACCCGCGTCACCAGCAAATTCATCGATTTGGGCCTGATATTGGCCAAACGGGAAATTACCATGCACTGGAAGTCCAGCCAGGGCCCCAGCTACTTGCGCTGGCGATCTACACTGGAGAGGTGGGCTGCGGCAGAGGGCGCACTGCGGCTGCGACAGGCCAGGCGACTAGATACTGACAGGGCACTGGACACAGCCAGAGCGTGGGAGGCCCTTGTGGCCGAGCTGCGAATCCCTGAGGGCGACCAGGAGGAGGATAGTGAAGCGCCGACGCCATAGGGGGCTGTGAAGGTGAGGTTCCCTGTTCCGGATACGTCACACACCTACCATGAATACAGACAAAGTTTATGAGGGTTCAGGCCCCCCACTGGGAAGCATCATCTACCTCCCCTTCAATTGCCTGGAAGGAGGGAGGGATTGTGGAGCATTACCTGTTGGACGGAGGACACTGGCACACTGACTGGGGGGTGGGATCCAGGGAGGGACGGGTTGTGGGATTGTTTTCTAAATGGTATGTTCTCAGAAAAGACTCATTTTCCTACACTCATCAGTGTGCATGTAAACAATGACCAACGCCTTGACTATCTTTCTCTGACCTACCAATAAAAATTGTTTTTGCAAAAAAAAAATAAAGCCCCAAAAACAGCGACCGGACTGAAAATCCCACACTCCTGGCGGGAAAAAAAACACCATAAAAGCAGAGTAAATAAACTGTGAACTGACAACGTGCTAGCACAACCCCACAGCTGTGACGCAGAACAAATGACCATTGTCCAAATCAGAGATGCTATTCCCCACAAACAGCCACAGTGCATTCAGCGACATGCATTCAGTATGTAACCTGCTCCAATGCGGAAACAAACATGGTTCACACTGTGAAACTGCATCTGCCCTTCACATTGCAGAGGGCCAAACAACACCCCCTGCACACCGACGTGCCATGTCCATGATCAAACAAGAATGAAAGCACGGACTAATGAAGGGGCAGTGACTCCCCCTTACGTACATGTTGCCCATGTTGTGGGACTTGAGACACAGGGTGCATCCCTGCATCATGGCAGCACATAGAGCAAAAAGAATCCCTGTTGTCACTTGTAGGCCATTACCTTAACAACTGTGACACACAGAACTGGCAGTTTGAATATGTGACACCATAAACAGCCTCACTGCACAGAGGTGACACACCCACCATCTATTAACAAATCCCTCAATTGGCAGCAAAAAATGTCGCACCCACTCTTGTCTGAGTGAAGTGCCTGTACAGATGAGTGACATGCACGCAGGGAATGTGTATCGGAATGCTTTTATTAGCACATGCAGTGCTTGTGGTCAGTCAACGTACTGGGCGATGACTGCTAAGGACCCACACAATGTGACGTCAACCAGAGAAGAAATTGTCAACGATGTAGTCCCTACGGGCTATTGCGGCTGCAGTGGGGTGTGGTTCACATGCCTCATCTTCATCATCATCGTCCAGTGCATCTGGCACTCTTATCCATGGGGCCTTGCTGTGTACACATATGTTGTGCAACGATCATCTTGCACACGAGGTCTGGGCTGTACAGGAGCTTACCACCTGTGACGTCCAGGCACCTGAAACGTGACTTCAACACACCAAATGTGCGCTCCACTATACCCCTGGTGCTTTTGTGGGCCACATTGTACTGCCTCTGGGCCTGTGTGTTCGAGGTTCGGAGGGTTGTCATCATCCAAGCGCAGAGTGCATATCCTTGGTCACCTGTGACAGTACAGAGAGACATGAATCACGACTATGTACTGCATGATGTGTTGGCAGGCTCACTGGTTCATTGGTGTGTGATATGTGTGACCTAATGATTCCTGAATGACATGTACTGCATGCTGCACATGAGCTGCATCACTGTGTACTACGTAGCCTCACTGCTGCACCTCCCCCCGAGCACATTCACTAGTGTGCATAGCGAGATTACATCACATGCACCCCTACGGCACACAAATGACATGCCTGTCTGCGCATGTCTACAAGCCTAAGTATGACACAGTGATTCTGCTGTGCAGAATGAGGCCGGCCATGTTTGTGTAGCACCTGCCTGGTTGTACTCGACATGCAGCTGAGGGTACATCTTTGGCTGATGCGGCACTAATAGCGACACACACACAACAGTTGACACGTGTGATTCCTGACCCTGAGCGGGCATGCCCTCCCCCATGTACCCTTTCGGCCGACCACGCGCATCGGGGCCATGCCACATAGCAACATTGTCCTTTGCGGGACAGGTGGCACAGACACTACAACAGAGACACACACATCAGCTACATCCTTGGCAAGGCCCACGCTGAACCAGATCAACTTGTGGAGGAGCCACACTCCTACGCAGTACTGTCGCACGCCTGTCCATCCCGCTTACGCACACATGAAGATACGACGCGGTTACATGTCCCAGGTCTACACCACTGCCTGCGGTGACATGGTTGCGCACGCTGTACACAGCACAATGTAATGTGGAATGGCCCCAGTACCACATGCATACATAATGACCGCACGGACACACTGCGTGACTTTGTGGTACTGGCTACGTACGGGCATGTGTGCCCAGCCCCTTTTATTGCCAGGGTAGCATCTCCAGAGACGCCTGTGCTGGATGGGTGTTGGGTAGTGTAAGCCACCACTCAGGGGTTGGGTGGTGTTGGCAACAACAACCATAACAGTGAGCAGAGAATCAGCAGTACAAGGTACGGACATCATGTGTCCCTGACTTGAGCAGCACAGAGTTTGTGGCCCAGGATGCACAGTGGCCGGCACAGGCACACCACCACAAGAAGGTGACTTGCGTTGCACTGAGGCAGGGCCATGTGAGCTGAGCGTGTACTCGTCAATGTCCAAGGCGAATGTCATGGAGGGTTGCGGAGGACAGTGGAAGGTGTCCTTCCAGGGCATGATGCAGAGGGCAGAAGCAAGCAGGAACAGGCAAATGGTGGAGTTGAATGCTACAGACTCCACTTTTCCACCTTGTCAGTATCAGCTGCATGTAGAGGAAGACAACTTCCAGCCCATGGGCCCACAGGCCACCAACGTACAAACCACGATCAACCATGAATTTCAGGGCACACACTCAGGGGCACAAGAGCTGGAAGAGGATACAGTCTGCGATGAGGCCTGTACGATGACATTGACTCTGCCATGTAGAGGACAAGACTCAGTTCAAAATGTGTGACGTACTCCACCACAGTGTGTGCCGTAGCCAGCGGTCATTAGGGGCCCACAGCCACGTGTGGTAGCCATGAGCTGCACAGAGTCAGTGGCACCAGTGCAGTTGTTGGTAGTGTTCCATCAGCTCTGTAAAGGTGAGCCTCTTCTCCTCTGGACTGAAGCGAGTCTTCCCCCTTACTCATCTCCTTGCGTACTGTGACATGTACACTGCCATGAAGATATCAAGGCTCCGTTCCAAAAATGCGACCTGGTTGGCCGCAGCGTCGGACGGAGGCTGCTGTCAGCGTGGGTTAACTGCTGTCCAGCCATCTCCTGGATCTCTAACACATGACGTTGGAATGGCATTTGTATTAGATTTGTGGGTGACATAGGTAGTGGCACCAGAGCTGAGCGTGTGTTTAGCCAGTGACAATGCTGTGCCGTGCCGGTGACGGACTGCATTGGATTGGTGTGAGGCCTGCAGGACCGCAGTGTAGGCCGAAGGCCACAGTCAGCAAGTGCCCACAGACATGTTTGGTGCGAGTCCTATGCACAGCCTTGGTGGCACCACATTGAAGGGAGTATAGTGACATAACCACAGCCTTAAAAAAGTGTTCTCTGCCTCGGTGTAATCAAGACTCAGTTTCCAAATGTGTTTCCTACTTGTCTGCTGTGTATGCCAGTGGAGTACGTCAACGAGAATGTAGTTCTGCGGGCCTGTGTCACGGAGGCCATGATGGTCCGAGGAGGCTGCCAAGGTCGTAGTCCTCGGGCCTGGAGCTTGCACAGGCATGTGGTGGTCCCTCTCCGACACACGCCAGTATCGGCAGTTGGGTATTGAGGCCTAGCTGTGCAGGGGCGGGGAAGACAGGTTCAGGGACCAGCGGCCCGGGGTGCACAGGATCACAGGCAACACCGCTCACAGCGACGGCGTTGGCTTTTTGGCAGGGTGAGAGGCGCCGCCCTGGCAGACACGTTGGGCATTCCAAAAGAGAACCACGCCCAGAGCTACATGCTTTTTATTCACACTCCTATGCTGGCCTGGCCAGCCCACTCCGCACATGATTACAGGGGGATGTAACAAGCTACATTTCCGCAATCTTGCCCTCTGGCTGGGGTGACATGGTTGCGTCCACTGTCCACTACACTCCAAACACCAGCGGTGGGTGTCGACATGGATATGTGTGTGGTCTGCATGCTGCAGTCTGGCCAGCACATCCATGCCACACTTGGCATTGTGTACATGCTTATTCATGGGTCACTTGCCCCCTTCGCACATGCCTGGTTCTCACCTCTCCCCAAAATCGGCTATTATGTGGCTGAGGTGCCAGGCATTTGATGGCTTGTGTACATGGCTAGCCCAGGTTCCCACAGTAAGTTGTGCTGTTGTGTCTGGTGGGTGCGCATGTTGTTTGGCATGTTGCATGTGAGTTTGTAACGTGTGCATTCCCAGAGTTGTGAGGTCCATGATTGTGAAGTTGAGGTGTGTGGTGTGTTTATTTGGTACTTACCAACGAGCAGTGCTGTTCCGTAGGTGCCATCCTGGAAGCGCCGGTTGATGATGGACTGTCGGAAGATGAAGGAATCATGCACACTGCCTGGGTAGTTGGTGACGACATTGTTGAAGAGTCCCAGGTGGTCCACTATTGCCTGCACATTGATGGAATGCGTGTGCTTTCTGTTGCAGTAATTGTGTGCAGTGTCGGCAGAGCGCACAAGTAGGACATGTGTGCAGTCTATTGCCTCCAAAACATGCCCCCAAACCAGCTATGGAGTAGAAGCCTGGCTTGGTCTCCAGCGGTTCCTGCACGGTGTGGGAGAAGTATAGGTACTGGGGTACCAAGCTGATGATGGCATCCAGGATAGGTTTGAGAAACTTTGATAGGGCTGGCTGTGAGACTCCTCCGACTGCGGCGGTTGTTGGTTGGAAGGTAACAGAGGCCAACAGATGCAGTAGAGCCAGCAGCTTTGTCTGCGAAGGGATTTTGGTTGTCTGCTGTGTTGGTACAGTCAGCCTGTGGGCAATGATGTTCAGGATGTTGAGGATGGTTGTCCTTTTGAGCCTGTAGTGGGCAATGACATACTCTGGTGTCATGTCTGTGAGGCTGGTGCATTTTCTGAAGGTCCGCTGTCTGTGTCTGCGCTGCCTCTGTGGTGGTCCAGGCGGGTAGTGTGAGTTGGATCCGGGGGGTGGTGGCAGTGGGTGTTGTGGGCCTGTTGGGGCTCCAAGCTGGATGATCAGTAGCTCCATGGCATCTGTTGTTCTTCAGGTGTGGCTGTGGGCTGTGCTCCTCTTGTGGTGCAGGCTGCCGTCCGGTTTTGCCCTAGCTCAGAGCAGGTGTTAATTTCTTGCTGCTATCTGAAAGAGACACGTTAGTATTAGATTCCTTACCTTAGAATATCCCCAGGCGTCAGACTGGATCCGGAAATTTTTGCGTAGCAGTACCCTTGCGCGTCGGTAGGCGTCGTCTGCGGCTCCGCGTCCGTCGTCGGCGCCGTGATGACGTCGGAGTACTTAGACGCCGCCTCCGCGTGCTGACGTCAGTTCTTCTTTTTTCCGCGCCAGCAAGCGCAGATCTGGAAAATGCAGTAACCCTAGTCATTTTTTGACTAACCTTTTTTGATCATTTTTGATCCTTTCTCGAGTCTTTGACTCCGACGGTGCCGTAGGGATGCCCGGCTTTAAGCACTGTGAGGATTGCGACCGTCTGATGTCGGTCACGGATCCTCCCCGACGGTGTTTAACTTGTCTCGGCGTCGATCACGACGACAAGGCCTGCTCCGACTGCCGGGCCCTCTCTTCGGAAGCCAGGCGGGAGCGGTCCCGCAGGTGACTCGAACTCCGGCAGTCGGTCCCGCGCCGCGAGAGGTCTCGGTCCCATGGGAGGTCGAGGGACAGGTCGCGGGCTCGGAGCCACCACAGCTCCGAGAGTAGGCCGCACTCTTCCGGGTCGTAGTCGTCGTCAGGTAAGAGGCACAAGAAGTCCAAGAGGCGTCATCGCTCTGCGGACTCCCCCCCCCCCCCCCCCCCCGACGCTCGCGCGATTCGGCCGGGGGTTCGGGTGACACCGCCCACGCGGCTCAAACAGAGTCGCAGGCGCCGCGTCCAGCCCCATACCTTACGGTCCCTGGGCTTAACGCGACGCCGGAGGAAGTTGAGCGCTTCCTCATGGCCATGAGGAAACTCTCTCCTCCGACGGGCTCCGCGGCGCCTTCGGGCCCAGCGGACCCGTCTGGGAACCCTAGCGGGTCGGGGGGTTCGGCCCCGATGCCGTCGGGTGCTACGGCTCCGACGCCGCCGATGCCTTCGGGCCCGGCGCCGCAGGTTCCTGCTATCCCGACGCCGCCGAGGGGTTCAGTTGTTCCGGCGCCTTCGGGCCCGACGCCGCTGGACCTCCTTCGGGATCTGGTTCGTCGCCGGTGGACCTTATGACCTCCCCGGCGTCGGACCCTCAGGTGTCGCCTCCGGCGGCGCCGTCCCCGGTCCTACCTTCGTTCCTGTTCAGGCGTCGGGACGGCCCAGATGGGCGCCGCTCCAGACGCCGTTTGGGGAGTTTAACTTCTACGAACAGGCCCCATTGGTTGAGGACCCTGAGTTTCAAGAGATGGGTGCTGAAGAGGACTGGGAGGGGTCTGAGGACCCTCTGACCAGAGAGTGTCAGTCTCATGAGGACTGGACAGGAGACCTTGGGGAGGCCAGTGGCCTGGACACCTCTCCAGACACTGGTTTTGTCTCCCCCCCTACCGTGGCTACGGAGGAGGGGGCAACCTACAGTGTGGTGCTGATGAGGGCTGCCAAGGCCTTGGGCCTTGAGCTCCCCGTCGCAGCCGTGAGGACTAATCTCCTCACTGAGGTCCTTAAACCGCAGTCAAGCTCGGCCGAGCCTCTGCTGCCCTTTAATGAGGCCTTGACCGACGTTCTTCTGGGCACTTGTTCCAAGCCCGCTACGGGTTCGCCCGTAGATAGGAACGTGGCCAGACGCCACCGCCCAACCCCGGGCGACCCATGTTTCCTGTCCACCCACCCTACCCGCGAGAGCCTGGTCATCCAGGCCTCCAATTCCCAGACCGCGTTCCCGTCGGCCCCGCCGGATCGGGAATCCAAGAGGTATGACCAGTATGGGAAGATCTTCTCATCCCTTAGTCTGGGCCTGTGGTCTTCCAACACCGCCTGCCTCTTGAGACGTTACACCCACTCTGTGTGGGATAAGGTCGCGGAGGTGCTGCCAGAGTGTCCGTTGGAGGTACAGGCCAAACTCGGCCAAGCCCTTGTGGAGGGCCGGGATGCAGCCAAATATTCCATCAGGTGTGGGCTGGATACCACCGACTCGCTAGGTAGAGCGATGGCAACGACGGTGGCGGTCAGACGCCACGCCTGGCTGAGGTCCGCCAACTTTTCGGCAGATGTCCAGAACACGCTCATGGACATGTCGTTCGATGGCCGTCGCCTCTTTGGCGACAAAGCAGACCATGCGCTTGAGCGCTTTAAGGACTCCAGGGCTACGGCCAAGTCCTTGGGCCTCTCGGGCCCGCGCCAGCAATCGGCTGCTTTTCACTCCTTTCGAGGCCACGGAAGGGGTGCGCCCACACGCGCCGCCAGCCACGCTCCGCAGGGCAACACCCAACGCAGTGGCGGTCGGGGGCAACGGCGAGGTCAGTCCACACCTTCCCCCGCAGCATCCGCCTCAAAACCCTCCTAGTCCGTGCTTTCAGGCCCATGTGACGCCAGTGGGGGGCAGGGTTCGCCATCACCTCCTCCACTGGCGCACTATCACATGGGACAGGTGGGTGCTGCAAATCGTCCGAAGGGGCTACTCCCTCCCCTTCGAGGCGACTCCTCCAGCCATGCCACCGCAGAACCACCGTGTATCGGGGGATCATTTGCGACTTCTGCAGGAGGAAGTTACGGCCCTCTTGGCCAAGGGGGCCATCGAGCGCGTTCCTGGGCCAGAAGTAGGGTGTGGTTGCTACTCCCACTACTTTCTGGTACCCAAGAAGGGCAAAGGGGGCCTACGCCCTATCTTGGACCTAAGGAACGTCAACGGCTTCCTCCGGAAGGAGAAGTTCAAGATGCTGACTTTGGCTCAGGTCTTAGCTGCCCTGGACCCAGGAGACTGGATGGTAGCGTTGGACTTGCAGGACGCTTATTTTCATATCCCCGTCCTGCTTGCCCACCGGCGCTACCTGCAGTTCATGGTTGGCCACGAGCACTTTCAGTTTACCGTGCTCCCCTTCGGCCTTACCAGCGCCCCATGGGTGTTCACAAAGGTGATGGCGGTGGTCGCAGCTCATCTGCGCAGGTTAGGGGTTTCAGTCTTCCCCTACCTCGACGACTGGTTGTTGAAGGCGGGCTCGCCCCAGACAGTTGTCAGCCACCTCCAGACTACGGCAGACCTCCTGCACCAGCTGGGGTTCTCCATCAATGTGCCGAAGTCACACCTGTGGCCCTCTCAGAAGCTCCTCTTCATCGGAGCGGTTCTGGACTCGGCGCGGTTTCGGGTTTATCCACCCGAACAGCGGGTCCGGGATATTCAGGCTCTGATTCCCATCTTTCAGCCGTTATCCCGGGTTTCGGTCAGGTTGACACTGCGGCTTCTGGGGCTGATGGCCTCCTGCATCCTACTGGTGCATCACGCCAGGTGGCGGATGCGGGCTCTGCAGTGGGACCTGAAGTTTCAGTGGGCCCAGCATCAGGGCAACCTATCCGACCACGTCCTGATCTCGGAGGGCACTGCGAGACAGCTGCAGTGGTGGCTTACGGACCGCGATTGGGTCAGCGGCAGATCCCTCTCCCTTCCCCAACCGGAGCACGTAGTTGTGACGGACGCGGTCCCTCCAGGGCTGGGGAGGCCACATGGGAGAGGCGGAGATCAGAGGCCTCTGGTCTCCGGCGGAGTCCCGGCTCCACATCAACCTGTTGGAGCTCCGGGCGATTCGTCTGACACTGAAAGCATTCCTCCCCTCTGTCCGGGGGAGTGTAGTGCAGGTGTTCACGGACAACACCACCGACGTGTGGTACTGCAACAAACAAGGCGGGATGGGGTCGTGGACCCTTTGTCAAGAGGCTCTTCGCCTTTGGCAATGGCTGGAACGCCAGGGCGTGACCCTGGTGGCTCAACACCTGGCAGGTTCTCTGAACGCCAGGGCGGACGAGCTCAGCCGTCGGTGCATGATGGATCACGAATGGCGTCTGAACTCGGACGTGGCGCAAGGCCTCTTTCAGCGATGGGGAGAGCCTTGGTTAGATCTATTCGCCACCGAAGAGAACGCGCAATGTCATCAGTTCTGCGCCTTGGAATTTCCAAGGCGGCACTCGCTCGGCGACGCTTTTCGCCGCGAGTGGAGTTGCGGTCTGTTGTACACCTTTCCGCCTATACCACTTCTGCCCAGAGTGCTGAAGAAGATCAAGCGCGACCGGGCCCAAGTCATCCTTGTGGCTCTGGACTGGGCGAGAAGGTACTGGTATCCAGAGCAACTCAGTCTGTCAGTCGATCCCCCGGTTCGTCTGCCTCTTCAGGAGGACCTTCTGTCGCAGCAGCAGGGGACGGTCCTCCACCCGAACCTGTCCAGTCTCCACCTCCATGCTTGGAGATTGAGCGCCGACAGCTGAGGCCATTTGACTTGCCTCCTGAAGTTTGTAACATCATTCTGGCAGCCAGGCGTCCCTCCACGAAGTCGGTATACGCCTGCAGGTGGAACAGATTTGTGGCATGGTGCACAGCAAAGGCTGTGGATCCCCTCAATGCCCCTCTTTCTGAAGTCCTTCTCTTCCTTCTTTCTCTTGCCCAGCAGGGCTCTGCTCTGGGCACTATCAAGGGCTACCTTTCTGCCCTTTCAGCCTTTCTCAGGCTGCCTGATAAACCTTCTTTATTCAAGTCCCCTGTTCTAAATAGATTTCTTAAGGGCATCACACACACGTTTCCTCCTGTTCCGTTTGTGATGCCTCAGTGGGACTTGAACCTGGTTCTTACATTTTTGATGTGCGCTCCCTTTGAGCCACTTCACAACTGTCCTCTTCGCCTTCTGACTTTGAAGACTGCTTTCCTAGTTGCCATCACCTCTGCCAGGAGAGTGAGTGAGCTCCAGGCCCTCTCTTGTACTCCACCTTTCCTTTCTGTCCATCCGAACAAAGTGGTGCTGCGTACCAAACCTTCTTTCCTGCCCAAGGTTGTCACGGCCTTCCACATCGGGCAGTCTATCACCTTGCCAACCTTCTTTCCGCCACCGCATCCCTCTAAAGAGGAAGAGCGGCTCCACCGTCTGGACCCAAAACGTGCGCTCTCGTTCTACTTGGATCGCACACGCCAGTTCCGGGTGGATGACCAACTCTTTGTTGGTTACGTGGGCGCTAAGAAGGGGAAAGCGGTGCACACGAGGACCATCTTTCGGTGGATCATCCTGTGTATCCAGTCATGCTACTCCTTGGCTAGGAAGGAGCCCCCGGTTGGACTGCGGGCTCATTCTACCCGAGCAACGGCGGCTACCACTGCCCTGGGCAGGGGTGTGCCCTTACAAGACATCTGTCAGGCAGCTACGTGGGCATCGCTGCACACGTTTGCAAGACACTACTGCCTGGACAGCCAAGTCCGGAGGGATGGCTTCTTTGGCCGTTCCGTCCTCCAGAACTTTCTGGTGTGATTATTGGTTCGCAGACCCACCACAGGGGTTGGTATTGCTGGGGTATCTATTCTAAGGTAAGGAATCTAATACTAACATGTCTCTTTCAGATGCACAAGTTACTACTTGTGTAACGATATATCTGTAAGAGACATTAGTTAGTATTAGATTCCTTACCGACCCACCCATCCTCCCCGTTCTGCGAACCAATATCTAGGGTTAGGGTTGTCCCCTTTCAGGGCCCTAGTTTCAATGGCACCAGTGTTGGTTTTTAACATGGCTCTGCGTTTCTGGCGCGGAAAAGCTGTGTCTAAGAACTGACGTCAGCACGCGGAGGCGGCGTCTAAGTACTCCGACGACGTCATCACGGCGCCCACGACGACGGACGCGGAGCCGCAGACGACGCCTACCAACGCGCAAGGGTACTGCTACGCAAAAATTTCCGGATCCAGTCTGACGCCTGGGGATATTCTAAGGTAAGGAATCTAATACTAACTAATGTCTCTTACAGATATATCGTTACACAAGTAGTAACTTGTGCAACGCGCCTTATCACATGTTTTGTGGTCGTATCGCCGATTTGGCTGGTCGCTAAGAATGCGGCGGAGTGGTGTATGTTTGCAACTTTTTGCACAGGTGCGCCTACTCTGCATCTCTTTAGCGAGAGTTGCCGGGGTCGTCTGCGGCGATGTTCTTTGCGGCTGCTATCACGGGTAAACTGGTGCTATGGGCTGTTAGCACCAGTTTGTGAATGGGATGATAACTTTATCGCAACTTTGGGGGGCACTAGAGGGCACACGGCAAGATGGCTGCTCTGTAGAGGAGCTCCACCGGCCGAGCTCATTATCCGCCTATTATCCTCGCCATCCTGCCCTGATTTCTGCCTAAACCAGCAGGCACAGTTTTAAGAAGAGCTGCGGACTGCCCTGGCTGAGTGCTGTGGACCACAGAGTCGTCATCACCATGAACGCCGACTGAGAAAGCTCTCGGCCTGTGCTGGCAACATGGCAGAGAGGGATGCGCTCTGACCGAACGACTTCGGTAGGCCGCGGCTGGCGCTGGTAATGGTCTGCGAGTGCTAGCGGGGAGGGGGGGCGCGCTGCGCCTCCTGCCTGGTGCCCGGCAGGTTGTACGGTGTGGCCTGGGGGACTGGCAGGCTCCTTGCTGCGAGTTACGACTGTAGCTGGAGGGCTGAGCAACCCTCGGGTCCCTGCTTGTGCGGCCTATCGGCAGCGGGCTCGTGGGAGGCGGATCTGCGGACACTTTAATCGGGGCCGGCTGGCAGCCTGATGCAGGTCTACATCGGGTCGCTACTAAATGATGGGCTGCGTTCCCATGTGCGCTGAGTGCCCATCTTTTGGCCAATTTTGTCACCGCTGTGGCATGCTTCTGCCTTGGGCCTAACTGTTTCGAGGGACATACCAGCTATCATCCGTAAAACGCTCGCTGTAGATGCCGGGACACTGGTGCCTCTGCTATGTGCTGACACTCTGGTGACTGACCTGATGACCTCACAGACCTAAGTGGGCCTTCACTAACACCGCAACATATCCTGTAGCGGTGCTCGACCGCCATCTTTACCTGAACTCAAACCTTGAGGCGAGGTCGCGACGGAGTGTGCCTTTGGAGCGGGACTGACCACCTCTCACCCTCCACTTCCAGGCGACACTGTGTTACCTGTCAACCACACCGTTTGCTCCTTCGATATCCAGGGTTTCCTGACTGTACCTCCCATTGCTGTATGCCTACTGTCTGTGGCTGCGCCTACTATCTCTCTTTGCCCTGGCTTCTTCTGTGTGGGGAACGAGGTGGAGTGTAGCCCTGCTGAACCCCTGCCCGCGACGATCTCCCCCAGACGCGGCGTCGCTGCAATATTAAGGACATGAGAAGTGCATGCTATCCCCTTGGGCCTAACCGTTGACCGGCTATGGTTGTGGCACAGATACTAGTTTGAGGCCTATGCTGCACGGGTGGTGTTGGGGGGTGAGCTCTGGATACGAAGCGGCTGGGATGGCATAACTGTCTCCGTCATAGCTCCTGCCATTGACGGAGCTGCACCTGTCCTGCTTGGGCATGACTGCACTCTGCTCGCCTACCCCTCACCGTGCTGCGAGGGGTGATACCTGACGGGGCCGCTCACATCTGCATATCGCTGCTTGCCATGCTATATCCACATCATTAGCAAAACTGAGCGCGGCCAACCTCGAAAAACCAGTAGAGCCTCTCAACACGCGGCTTCGGACTCTGAGGCGGATGTTCCAAATGAACACCTCACTAACATTGACGAAACCCTTCTTGCGGTGCAAGCCAGCTCAGTCTATCGATGGCAAGATTGACCACCTTAATCTACACTTGGATCATATGTCCGCGAAACTGGACAAACATGCACTGCATCTGGGGGTGGCTGAGACGCGCATTTCTGATGCTGAAGATGGCTTACAGCAGGTGACCACCAAGACGGCATCTATGGAGAAGGTGCTGGCTGTCATACAGGCCCGTAATGAAGACCTGGAAGCTAGATCGTGCTGCAACAATGTGCGCATTACAGGCTTGCCAGAGTCCACGAACACGGACCGCCTTGAGACATGTGTGGAGAAACATCTCCGGGAGATCTTCGGAGCAGAGCAGTTATCTCAGGTCCTGATTGTGGAACGGGCTTATCTTTCCCTGGCGGCACGGCCCCCCCGGGTGCCCCACCGCGTCGCAATATTGCTTGCCTCCTAAACTATAGGGACCGGGATGCGGTGCTCCGTCTGGCGCGTGAGAAGGGTACCGTCACTTATGAAGGAAATGCTCTTGCCTTTTATCCGGCCTTTACAGTGGTGGTACAGGGCCCGACGGGAGTACCAGCCTGCCAAAAAACTGCTCATAGCTGCACACATTCCATACGCCATACTCTACCCTGCGAGGTTGCGTGTGGAGGACAATGGGAAATACAAGATCTTTACTTCCCTGAAGTTAGCATTGGTCTTCGCTAAATCTGTCTCCTGTCGCAGCTGATCCTCCAACAATGCAGTGGGAGATGAGGCTACAGGAACTGGCGACGTGTCTGATGAACAGGGTCGCCTTTGAGTCACATATGTTGAAGCTGTGCCATGCCTCTGTTTTCTTTTTTTTCTTTTGCATCATCGAAGACAGTACGCCATTTGGACCAGAGGTTGCTCTGTGTTATGGAATGGGTATAGTAGACATTTGATAAACTTATGATTATGTGTACCCCTAGTCTCCCTTACTGTTATCATCTGCATCAAGGTATTAGAGGAACAGCCCCAGGGTTATTATGTGATATGCTATTGCAGAGATCGGGGAGAAAACATACGATTGCTTGGCTACCTCCTTTCTCACTGAGAGGGAGTTTGTGCACGATTGGTTATTCACTTGATGCTGTACTTGGGGTTTGTTACTGGGGGTTCGGGATGGCTTTAGCATGTTGGGGTTGCTGAAGTGGGGGGGGGTGTTACAGGGTCTGTTCATGTGGCTGGCTATTTTGGTAATTTGTTGAATAATTCTCATACATTTTGTTCAACTGATAGACATAGGATAGATTCCACTTCCTGTATACTTTGCTCTTGCTATGCACAATAATGTTATGACAACGTACTTGGGGCTCAAAACGCCCCAAAAAATACCTCAGGTGATAGCGCATTTGGAACTCCATGGAATCAGTATCGCCCTTCTGCAGGAAACGCATCTCACACAAACTATAGATAAGTTGGTTGGGATTCGCTGGGCTGGCTACCACCTGGCCTCTCCTTATTCATCCTATAGCCATGGGGTACTCACACTTGTAAAAAAAAAAAAAAAGGGCCTTCCTTTTGCAGTCCTCCAAACTCATGTTGACTCTGCGGGTCATTATGCTGTGGTACACGGGACACTGGCAGGCAAGTTAGTCACCATTGTAAACACGCATGGTCCTAATATAGACAACCCTGGGCTATATGAGAGTCTTGTTGCGGGACTGCGTAGATTGCCTGACGCAGTGGTCCTCGGAGGGTAGAGATCTCAATACGAATTTAGACCCCCAGTAAGGATAAATCCAGTGACAGCTCGCAAAATTGATAATGGGATGGCTGAACTGGGGCTACTGGATATATGACGACACAGACATGCAGAGGCACTTGAGGGCACGCATAGCTCCACAGCACATGGCAGTTGGTCTCGCCTCGATTATTGTTTAATGAGTGAGAGGGCGACAGGCTGGGTGACTGGTGTTGAGAGCCTCCCATGCACACTCTGATCACTGTCCTGTTTGTCTTACTCTCTGTATTCCGCAAACAGTTCCCCGTTCTTTCACCTGGCGCTTCCGGTCCGAGGCGCTGTTAGACCCTCTATACTTGGAGACTATCCGCAAAGCTATTAGCCAATATTTTGACCATAATAGGGGAACGTAGATAGCGCAGGTGTGCTTTGGGGAGGGTTCAAAGCTACAGTTCGGGGCACTTGCATAGGTACATCAGCTGGCATTTTAAAGGACTTACGAGGCCAATTGACTAAGGTGGAGGCTGCTCTGACCAAACTTGAGCGGGACTATTAGAATGCACCCTATGAGTCAATCCTGGCATTCATTAAGGATGCCATACTTGAGCATTCGAAACTGGCGGAGGAGGAGAAGCGATACATCTCTAAACGTCACGTGGCTCGCTCGTATGGGGCACCACCTAGGTACAAAGATTAAACACCGCATGAACCAAGACATAATCACTAAGATTACAGAAGATGCAGGACGCAACCATTATAGCGCCACAGACATAACAGAGCAGTTCAGACCGTCCTATGCGAAACTGTATACCTCGCATGGTGAGACGGACACTACTGAATTAGATGCTTACTTATCGAGGGTGGCCATCGCATGGCTGTCGGATGGTCAAAGAGACTATCTAGGTCAGCCCATCACAGCTGAGGAAATCCACATTGCAATAGGCTCTCTCCCTATTCAAAAGGCGCCTGGCCTGGATTTCCTTCTGAATTTTATAAGGCCTACGCTGAGGAACTCCCTCCTTTCTTGTTAGAAATGTATGCGGAGACGTATGACTCGGGCGTGCTTTCACTGTCCCTCTGTGAGGCGCTAATCATTACCTTACTTAAAAAGGGCAAACCCCCTTCTACCTGTGATTCATAACGGCCACTGTCGCTCATCAACACAGACGTGAAAATCTTGGCGAAGATATTGGCCACCCACCTCCAACCGCTCATGCAGAGTCTGGTATTGCCGGACCAGTCTGACTTTATCCTCACGTGGTCCACCTCCCACAATTTGCACACACTGTTTGCACTATTTCACACCCTCTCTCCTGACCTACCAGCAGCAGCTGTCATGCTTGACGCTGCCAAGGCATTTGATTCAATAGAATGGGGCTATCTGTTTTTTGTACTCCAACAGATGGGTTTCTCTCCTTTCTTTATTAACTGGGTACGAGTACTCTACGCAAACCCTACAGAGCGGATCCAGGTGGGAGGCCATACCTTGGAACCGATATCTATCACTAGAAGGACCAGGCAGGGGTGCACCCTCTAGCTGCTCTTGTTTGCGCTGACACTGGAACCGCTGGCCTGCCTCATCAGGCAATGCCATAAGCATGCGGCTCTCAACTTTCTCCATCGACCGCTCATTATTGTGCTACATGCGGTTGAAATGGCGCTTTTCATACAGGAACCCCATACTCACCTGGCGCCGATTCTGCTGGAATATATTCGGTTTGCTCGGTTCTCTGGGCTACATATTAACTGGACTAAATCTGTGGTGATGCCACTAACTGTGTACATGTCTGCATGAACCTGAATTCCCTCTTGTATGGGCAACGGAGTTGGTTAAGTATTTAGGGATCTGGGTTCACCGGGATCCCGATAGAGTACTCTGTGAGAACTATGGAACTGCTACAACGGTGCTCGAGCAACAAGTAGACAGGTCGGTTCATCTTCCACTTTCTCATGCGGATCGTATCGCCCTAATAAAAATGGTGGTGCTACCTAAGTGTTTATACTTTTTTAATAACATACCGATTCCTCTCACCCAACATTTTTTCAAAACGGTGCGCTAACTGTGTCTCTGTCTGGTCTGGGGTGGAAGGCAAGCTCGGGTGACTGGCGGGCTCTCACTCTTGATTACAAGCACAGGGGCTTCAGTGTACCCAATATCTACCTGTAGTATCTTTGTGCGCACATGCAATACACACATTTTTGGTTCACGTCTTACGCTTTTATTTCACATGTGGCGGTGGAACACTGGGACGCACATCCCATCCCATTGAGCTCCATATTAACGCACAGGCATAGTAATACGCCCCGTGATGCAATTAACACTAATAACTCAACGATTATAGCCTGGCAGGCGCTAGGCTGAGAGGCTGGAAAGCTGCTGTTGTACTCCCTGTTGCCACCTCTTGCTTACCACTCGGACCTATCAGTGACTCATGAGGCGGGAGCTATGGGCACAATGGCCCAGGTGGGAATTGACAAAATGCAGGATCTGTACCCCAACGGCACTTTCTTTTTTAAACTTTTTATTAAAGAATAAAATGACAAAATACAGAAACAATAACAAAAACACAAACAAGGCATTACTTTACAATACAGTGTCGCATCGTGCGGGGGGGGGCAGGGGGTGCACTACAAAGCGAGTTTAGGAACACATCATATGAGTGGGGGGGGGGGGGCAGAGGCACAGAAAGCAATCAAGATGTCTAAATCGTCGTAGGGGAAACGTTGGGACGGGGAGATATCGGTTCCGTATCCAAGTCCAGGAAGGGAGGAGCACATATCTCACCACGATAAACATTCCATGGAGACCATATCTTCCCCCATTTGCGAGGCGTACCTCGAGAAACATATACTGTTTTTTCTCTGAACATGCACCAATCCAAATTCTGTTTCCATAGGAGAACAGTCGGCGGTCTCTGGGCACCCCACAGTTGTGCGATATCTCGTTTGGCAATCATATTACCTAAGGTCACCCATCGAAGCTGCGCCACACTATAATCATTCGGCTCCCAAACGTTCAGCGAACATCTCCTTGCCTCGGGCATCGACCGCACACCCGTGACCTCATCCATAACTTCATGCACACTCGACCAATATAGCATCATAACAGGACACTCCCAAATGATGTGGAGAAACGTTCCCACGGAACCACAGCCACGCCTGCACAGTCCATCCTCAGAAAATCCCATGCGTACAAGACGGGGGCCGGTCACATATATCCTATGGAGAATTTTAAGCTGGACAAACCGGAGGCGCGCCGGGATCGCCACTTCCCGAGGGGAGGAGATCGCGGCCTGCCAATCCTCGTCATCAAGTTCCAGCCCGTCACTAGTCCACGCCTCACGAAGGCGACACAATAGGTCAGTTCTAGAGTTGATCAACTTTTTATAAATAAGCGAGATCGTACTGTCAGGGACGTACCCATCTAATATCCTATCCTCAAGCGGGGATGCCTCCGGTATATCTGTGCCCAAGGGAAAGACAGACAGGACCGTGTGTCGAATTTGCGCATACCGGAAGAATTCTCTATCATTCAACTCAGATTCAGTTTTCAGCTCATCAAACGTCTTGACCCTGCCCCTAATCCAAACGTCATTCACCTTGGTGATACCGATGACGTCCCACTTGTCAAACCCCTTCGACCGCCAAAGGGAACCAAGTTTGTCCGATGCATACAACGGGGTCGCACGAGTCAACCGGTCCGCCCAGCCCAACGCCACCGTAGCACGATGCCAAACCTGGACTGCCGTCCTGGTAGGGCCTGTGAGAGTCCCACCAGGCGATTTTGCGTAAAGAGCTCTATCGTAGTTCCCACCGGGCAGCAGCCACTTATCCATCTCAAAGGCCGGATTCAGCGAGGGCCTGTAGGTACAATGATTAATAGCCCCTAACTGCGAGGCCCAGTAATAGCGGCGGATATCAGGGAGCGCGATGCCACCGTCGTACCACGGGAGCGTCATCTTAGCGATAGAAATACGAGAGCGGCCTCCCCACAACAGTTGTCTCTGCAAACTTTCAATTCTCGGAAATAACTAGCAGGTACGGCGTCAAGTGTGTTTTGCAGCGCATAAAGGAACCGGGGTAGCGATATCATCTTAAACAGCGCCGCCCGTCCCAGGGGAGAGAGAGTGAGCCTACCCCAAGCAAGAACATCAGCGCGGAGGCGCCGGAGGGGGGGCAACAAATTACGTTCATAACGAAGCCCCGGGTCTAGGGTAACAAAGATTCCCAGGTATTTAAATCCCTCCCGCACTACCGCAATGGAACAGCCACGAGGCAAAAGAGGAGCGTCTCCCGAAAGAACATAAACACAAGACTTCGACCAATTAATGACAAGGCCAGAATTCTTACGGAAGGAGGTCAACACGTCAAAAAGGACAATTAGCGATTTTCGCGGCGACGTGAGGTATAACAGGATATCGTCCGCATATAAGGATACGCGGTCCTCAAACTCCGGAGTCCATCTAATGCCCTTCAATGACGGCTCCCACCTCAGCCAAGCCGCAAGCGGCTCCAAGGCGAGGGCAAACAAAAGAGGAGATAAAGGACAGCCCTGGCGCGTACCTCTTCCCAGCGCAAAGGAAGCAGAGACTCGACCATTCACGACCACTTGAGCCAAGGGGTCAGTGTAAAGCAGCTTCACCCAGTTAATGAAAACCGGACCAAAACCAAATTTAGCAAGGACTGCCCATAGGTATGGCCACTCTATCGTATCAAACGCCATAGTGGCGTCCAGGGACGCCAAGATGGCCGGTTCCCGCACGCGCGAGGACGCCATGCAGTCGCCGGAGGTTAAGCGCGGTATTGCGATGCAGTATAAAGCCGGATTGGTCCGGATGAACCAGGTCGCCTATAACAGTAACCAAGCGATTGGCAAGCAATTTGGCCAGGATTTTCGGTTCAGCGTTAATCAGCGATATCGGCCTATAGGAGGCGCAGCGGTCGCGGGGCTTGCCTTCCTTAGGAATCACTACAATAGAGGCTAGTCTCTGATCTGGAGGGAGGGTACCCTTCTCTAACGATTCCAGGAACATCGATCGTAAATGCGGGGCTATCGTGTCCGGACGGAGTTTGTAGAGCTCAATAGGAAGCCCATTAGGACCCGCGGCCTTCCCGGAGCGAACCGAACGAATGGCAGCCGAAACCTCCTCCACCGTGGGCAGCGCATCGAGGAGTTCCCTCTCAGGAGCAGACAAACAGGGCAACGCGATGTCACGCAAAAGCAAGTGGGAGTCGTGTTTAGATCTATCAGACACAGGGGAATATACTCCCCGGAAATAATCAGCAAAACATTCAACTATTTCAACAGGATCAGTAAGAAGCACTTCATTCACATCCACAATCGCAGGGACCACCCGACTCGCACTCTCCCTCTTATCCAGCCAGGCAAGCAACTTCCCAGCTTTATCACCAACATCGTACAGGCGTCCCTGCTGTTCCCTGCCAATGACCTTCGCAGCATCTGTGACCAAGGCTCTATATTCAAATTGCTTGAGACCCAACAGATGTAGTCCGTCTGGGGTGACCCCGGACTCCAGTTCCCCCTCCAGGGCAGTAATTTCACCCTAGATACGGACAACGTCAGCTCGGTTACTCCTCTTAATGTTACTAATCAAAGAGAGGGCCTGGCCTCAAATAACAGTTTTATATGCTTCCCACAACGAAACCGAGGAGGAGACGGAGCCAACGTTGTCAGCAAAGTAGTGGTCAAGTGTCTTAATCAGTTCAATTCTAACCTTGGGATCACGGAGGTACCAGGAGTTAATCGGGGCCACGCGACCTTCCGTCCCCAGCTGCACATCCACAACCAACCACACCGGGGAGTGATCCGATATACCTCTAGCGAGATGTCGTACCTCCCGTATAGCGGAGGTCTGGGAGGAGGGCATCAGCACGTAGTCCAGTCTCGAGAGAGTGCCGTGCGCCCCAGAGTGAAAGGTATATTGTGATGTCCCCGGGTGAAGCAAGCGCCAACAATCGGTGAGCCCCAGAGTATCAAGGAAGTCGCCCAACCAGGACTGAGCTTTGCATAGTTCCCGGGGAGGATAACGATCACACATCCCCGAAACTACGGAATTAAAGTCTCCGCCCACCACAAGCAGACCATCCGGGACTCCCAGGAGCACCCCTCCCAGATCAGCATAAGTAGTAGTCTGGAGGCCGGGCGGTATGTAGACAGAGACCATAGTTATGACCTTCCCCTCCCAGCGCCCAACAATGACGGCGTACCGTCCCCTATCATCAAGGATGATCTCGTCGACAGCAAGAGGGAGGGAGTTGCGGACCAATATGCCCACCCCCCTAGATCCAGAAGTGAAACCCGAGTGCGCCAGGAGACGATAACCACGCCTATTCAACGCGTGGCACGTATTGCCAAGCAAGTGCGTCTCCTGGAGTAGAGCAACATCAGGGGATAGACGTCGCAGCAACTGCAACACCACACCCCGTTTAATCCTATCCCCCAACCCGCTAACGTTCCAACACAACAATCGAAGTCCCCTACCCCCATCCCAATAGTGAACCCCGCCCCCACTCCACACCCAGTGCAACAAAGTACAACAGAAGCTCGTCATCACTGTGCCTTGTAATGAACTAAGAAACATGAACACCAACCCCCCAACCCACCAAGAAACCCCGTACAACACACCCCCCTCCCCGCACCCCTGCGTGAGACTAAAAAGCCACCCCAACTTGCAGTGTGCCTGTCGCCCTAGTACCCAACTAATCTACGAAAAGAACCCCGGAGGAGGAAAGGGTACCCACCCCCAAAAGCGACCAGGTGTAAGCAGCAACAATCATAGCATCAAACCAAAGTGAAAAGTCAATTCGATGGACAAGGGGCCGGCCACGATCTCTATTCCTGTTCCGCCGGGCCGCCCTCCACACCTCCGGAAGATCCAAAGTTCTCTGAGTGATCCCGCCCCATAGGCAGCGAGTCCAGCCAGTCACTTACGGCCCCAGGATGGTCGAAGAAAAATGTCAGTTCGTTGTAGACCACACGCAGTCTGGACGGAAAGAGCATAGCATACTTCATTTCTCTGTCTCTCAGCCTCTTTTTCACCCCTTGGAAACCAAGTCTCTGCTTCTGGACCTGCTGGGTAAAGTCCGGGTCAAAACTGACCGTAGTATTCTCAAAAGCAGTCGGGCCAGACTGGCGTGACGCCTGTAGAATCGCATCCCTGTCCCGAAAGTTGAAAATCCTAGCGATGATAGGACGCGGAGTGGCCCCCGATTTTGGCGCGCCTCCAGGGATCCTGTGCGCACGTTCCACAGCAAAGAACTTGCTAAGGCCCTTAGGTGCGAGATGATTCAATACAAGGTCCTCCACCAGTAGGTCCACCGAAGAGGGCCCGGATGTTTCCGGGACACCGATCAGACGGATGTTATTCCGCCGGGCACGGCTCTCGAAATCCTCCAGGCGTCTCGAGAAATAATCCTGGGCGGATCGTAGGTTACCGACCTCGGCCTGCAAGTCAGAGGCATCGGTCGTGAGACTAGATGTCTTAAGATCAAGGGACTTAACCCTCTCGTTGGTCTTCGCAAGGTCTGCCCTGATCAGATTAACATCTATAGCGACCGTGTCTAACTTATGGGACAGGGCCTCATATTGCTGCCTCAACGTCGTCTTCATTGCAGAAATGGAGCCCATAACGTCCCGCAGCGACAGGTCCTCACCAGTCGAGGAGTCATCCGTAGCAGTAGTTGGAGATTTAGTCGGTCCTCCCGGCGAGCCCTTGGAGAGGGTATATCTATCCATGACGTTCGTCTGCACGGAACTCCCTCGGACACCCGGCTTGGTCTTGCGCTTCTCACCCTCAGGCTTGGTGGCCATCTTAGATCTGGAGCCCCGGAGGGAAGCCTGGTACCGGGTGAAAATGGCTACAACCAAGTCTCCAGCGTCAATAAGAAGGGTGAGATAAGCACCTCTCGCCAGGCAGAGAACCAAAATAGGCCAAAGTCACACTTCCAAGAAGTAGTAGAGTGGAAGACGATCGGGACAGGCCACGCAGGCTGAATCAAGGAGGTCCCCGGACAAGAAACGAAACCAAAAGTAGACAACCGGGCCGACAGGACTCGGGGGTCCGTTGTTGTTCAATTACTGTCCGGCTGGCAAAGAAACAGAGCCCGGGGCAATGCCATGGAGCAGGCCTGAAAAAGTCAAAGATCCATATCGCCGGTTCCCAAAGTCCAAATCAAATTCTGTAAACTGATAAGTGATCAGCAGGGCTGTGCCAGTAACAACCCGTCGTCCAAATCAGGATAGAAGTCAGGATAGACGGTGGAGGTGGCGAGGGTCCGGGGAGCCCTGTGCTCACCCGACCATCTTGGTTACGCGCGAAGCTCCTCCTCCAACGGCACTTTCTTGACAACCAATGACGTCCACTATATTCAGTACAAGACCCCACTGTTTGTTTTCTCTCTCCACAGACTACAAGCCCACTACCCAAAGTTTCCACCGGAACCCTCGGCGTCACTGGCATTGCACACATTACTTATGAGCCCCACCCGGCACAAGCTTGTTATCAAACTATACCAAGCTGCTAGAGAGGATAGTGCCCCTTCCAATGATAAGAGTCTGGACAAATGGAATGAGTGTCTAGACCCACAGCTGATGCAGAAAGAATGGGTACACTGCTGCCAACTGACTAGTGCCCTCACCTCTAATGGGAACTTACGTATAATACATTTCAAATACCTTCACCAGGTCTATTGCACGCACCACAAACTTTTAAAATATGGTCTCAAGGACACGGACACATGTACACGGTATGGTGCCTCAGGTACAGACATTTGGCATCTGGCTTGGGGGCGGGTGTGGACATACTGGATTGAAATGGTTGCTAAACTATCCAAGATCATCAGGGTCGAATTGAAATGCTCACTGCAGGTTTGTTTATTAGGCGTACTTCCTTTCCTGAAAGGTGTTAAGGGCAGACTAGCAAGGGTGGCACTGCTTATTGCCAAACGGAGAGTGGTGATTGTGTGTGATAGCACGCAGAGTCCTACAGCTGAGCAGTGGCTCAGGGATTTGACGTACTGTAGAGAGAATTTAGTGCTATATGCGGAAGAACTGCTGGTGACTTCCGGGCCATATGATATATGGGAACCTCTATTGATTTACCTGCGTTTGATTGTGATGCCCGATACCACTGAGACCGCGACTGTGAAAATAGCAATCATACTCGCATGTATCATCAAGCTTGGAATCTATCCTCTATGTATGTACATTATAGCCACGAGTTGGTTGATGGTTATGGTTTCAAGTTGATATGCTTTTCAATGCCTCATTTGTACACTGTGTGAAACTATGGAAATCAATAAAATAAAAAAGTAGAACTTTATCAAGACTTCGGCTGCGATGAAGTGCTGTTAACGCGGCGATAGCTCCTTGAGAATATGCCCCACAATACTTTTCAATAGACATAGGTAAGTAGCATGTAATACACAGTGGTCACGGGGGGGGGACGGGGGAATCAAACCATATACTAATATAGTGGTATGCGAATCCCGACTCGAGTCGAGACTATACCCAGATGGCGTAGAAGTGCCGGGGACCCAAGGAACCACCCAAGGTAAGTAACCAGGAGCCTCACGGAGGCCGTGTGCAGAGTGGGAACACCTCGCCCGGGATCAAGGCGAGTCAATGGATAAGTTGCGTTTGCAATTTTAAAGAAGAAGGACTGATCCCAGTGGACCCTGAAGAAACCCCATGGAGGACAGAAGGTTGGACAGCCACCCCACTCGGGGTTACCCTAGAAACCAGGATACCTACACCAGGGAAGCGGAGTGCATAGGTGTGAAGTGGCGTTGGAAACCACCGTCAAACCCAATAGAGGACTTCAGGAAGATGCCGCTGCTGGGGAAGGTGAAAGTGTCCGGTGGAACCCAAAGGTGTATTCAAGTTGAGAAGTACCTTCAAGCAGAGCGGACAGAGTCTATGCCACTCAGGAGTGACCAGGCAGCACAGAAGATGAATGCTCACTGATATCGAGTGCTGCAGGGAAGATGACTGTGAACTTGGAGTTGCAGCTGTGAGGACCAGGCGACGCTGTGGAAGACCAGGAGCCGTTCATGAGCTGTCCAACATTGGATGTCGAAAGTTGAGGTGTCGGTGTCTGTCGGAAGCACCAATAAGCCTTGGCAACTGCAAACAATGTGGAAAGCGAATAAGGTGCACTGTCAGGACCAGCTAGGTCCAGGTGACTCACCTTAAGCAGAGGAGTCAGGTACCAAACTATCAGGGGAGCCCAAAGAATTAAAATATGACCCTCAAGAGCAGCCGGAGGCACTGGAGTCACAAGAGGACCTTGAGCAGCTCACCAAAGATGCAAGCCCACGGTGCAAGTGATGAGGTGAGGACAAAAATCTTGGTCACTGGAGGCTACTTGGAGCCCGAAGATATTGGTAGAAGGAAGCCAACATGCTTTTGCAAGTGGACGTGGTGCACTGGGGGGGTCAGTTCCTGCGGCTCCGACGAGAGATACTTTCCTACACTGAGGGGCAGATTTATGAAGGCCTTGCGCCGCCGGTGCGTCATTTTTAACATGGGAAAAAGTGACGCACCGGCGGCGCAAGGCCTTTATAAATCTGCCCCTGAGTGTCTAGGAAACTACACCAATACCTAGTGGACTCTGATCTGACCTCTCCCCAAGAATTGGGAAAGAAGGCAAACAAATAGGTTTGCACCAGAGTGAGCAATAAGTCTCACGGTGGGGGTAACCAGAAAAAGAAAGCTAAATCTAAGTCCCAAGAGAAAGATGGGGAGAAACCTAAAGATACCAAGAAGGAGTCTTCTTCAGGTCCACAAAACTATTCCTCGGGGGGGGGGTTACCAAATCCTCCTCTTCTACTAATAGTAAACCTCCTTGTTGTTTTGTTTGTAAACAAACAGGCCATAAGCCATCTACACCTAGTTGTGCTAAGAAAGGCACATAGACTGCTACTACTCCCCCCTAGTGCCCATAGCAGTAGCACTAAAACTCAACAGGGTGTAGCTGGGTTCACCTTGGGTACTACAGTGAGTTCTGGCCTAGTCAGAGAAGTCACTGAGACTGTCCTGATATCGGGGGTGGCAATGACCTTGCCACTTTGACTGCCTGGCCTCCTAATATGAGGAATTACAGGCAACAACCCTTTATCAATGGTATTGAAGCAGAAGCTTATAGGGACACAGGTGCCAGTGTCACTATGGTGACTAAGAAACTGGTGTCACTCGAGCTATTCTTACTTGGCACACTTACCAAGTAACCAGCACAGACAATATCACTAACAGCCACCCCATGGCAGCGGTCAATCTACTCAGATGGAGGTGCTGGCACTAAAAAGGTTGTGCTATCCATAAACATTACTGTAGAGTGTCCTATAGGCAAAGATCTAGAGATGTCAGTGTGGGCTGAAGTGAGGTTAAGGCCTCATACAGCCATACTTGTACTCCCTGAAAGTGTTTTTGTGGTAACTAGAGCACAGGCCAAGAACCAGGGAAATCAAGGAGCAGTGGAGCCTGAACGGATGGCCCAGACTGCTACCAGCAAGGAAGGTAGGAAGGGTAAGAAATGATCCTTCCCCCAGAATTCATGTAAGGATCAGTCTTCTCGGTAAGATGACCTTTGCCTCTTGTGAGGGAACTAGGGAACTGCCCTAGAGGAACCTTGAGCCCGACATGGCAGAGCTGCTGGGAACAGGGGGGCCTCCAGGGAGGATTTGAGCCTGGAGCAGAAATCCTGCCCCTCTCTTGAGAGCCTCCAACAACAAGCTACTGCACAGGCAGGGGGGTGTCAGTGGGTCCCAAGGTCTATTGGGAGGATGGACTCCTTTATTCTGAGGCCAAGGACCCCAAGCCTGGTGCTGCCAGGGGGTTGGTCAACCCTCAGAAGTTTTGGGAGTTCCTCTTGACCCTAGCATGACTTATCCCTTGCAGGGCATCTTGGGCAAATGAAGACTTGGGACAGGCTTGTCCCACACTTTCACTGGCCCCACATGCCTGAAGATACATCGGGGTTTTGTCGCTCCTGTGTCACCTGACACACCAGTCGTAAGTCAGTTTTCACCATAAAGGCCCCCTTAATCCTTCTCACACTGGCTGGAGTTACCTTTGAGAAGGTAGAGATTGACATTGTTGGTCCACTAGACCCTCCTACAGCCTCTAGGAACAGTTATATCCTGGTGGTGGTGGACAATGCCACAAAATACCCAGAACCTTCCCCTTAGGACCTACCTGGTGTGCACATGAGTTGGACACAGGTGACAGTCAGGTTGTCAAGAGTGAACTCTACAGGCAGCCTGACTGTAGGAAAGTAGGATCTGCTTTCATGGTTACCGCCACTTTTTGGCTGGTGGCATGATGTTTCTGACTAGTCTGACTATGGTAAGTGTAGGAAGGTGGAATCCAACTGCATGCTTACCGCCACTCTTTGCCTGGTGTTTTGATGGAGCCCAGCCTATCTGCTTTCCTCTCTAAATTGATTACCTTTACATTAGGTACACTCCATATTGGTTACTGGGTTACCCTTGTGAGTCCCTAGTATATGGTACCTTAGGTACCAAGGGCATAGGTACCCCAGAGGCCTACCAGGGGCTGAAGCATGTATTATGCCACCCCTGGGAAGCCTTCCAAAATGGGTAAGGTGGTGTAAGCACCCCTTACTTGAGCAGGTGGTTCTCCTGCATCCCTACCTTGGGTGGTTCCTGGTTGCCCCAGCGGTTCTACAGGCTCTTGGCCTGGTCTCCATTTTGAGAGCAGTACTTATACCACTTTCTTAGTATATGGTTTATGAGGCCCCTAGGGCAAAACGTATACTGTGCTCATTTACTGTGTACTATTTAAGTTCTTGTATTGTACTTTTGCCTCTTGCCTCATAAAGAGACTAGAGGGGTCTGTTTAGAATAAATACATATATTTTTTATATACCTGGTGTGGTGCTCTTTCATTTGATCGTTCAAGAGATTATAGACTGGTAAAACAAGCTGCTTTACATTCCTTCAAGACTTAGCCTGAAGGCTGCTCTCCACAGCTACCACTAGGATAGCTTTCTATAAATGTTGTCTAAGCCTACTGTTAGAATTGGGGGTCTCTGGTTGGCGCAGTGCAGCACTGGCGACAAGCAGGGACCCTCTCCTCTAAGTCAGGGCAAAGGATTACTCGCAGAAATAACCCCTGCTCACCCTCTAGGTAGTGTGGCGCAAGCAGTCTAGGCTAATCTCCAGAGTACATGTAGTCAAACATTTGCAGTATCACACACGATAACCATCAACCCACCACACAATGACGCCAGACTGTATTCTTGTAAAAATATATCTCTTTTATATAGATTTAAAGCAGGCTTGTAAATACAGTCTTTGTACCGTTCAAAATGGTTCCAGTTACTTGTTCAGGTAGCCACAGTTCTTGTTCAGCTTTAAAAATAGTTCTTACTCTTCAAGAGGGGTGCCACAGTTCTTGTTAGCGATACTTGGGGCCTTCTGCCCACTTTCTTGAAGGCTTGGTGCTCCTTAGTCCCTCTATGCGCTTCGTAGCGCTCTAGTACGCTTTGTGCTGCTTCGCGGTAGGTGCCCTGCTAAACCTCACGCTTCTCGCGTGAGACTGCGTACGACGCGAACACCGAACCCAGCAGTGCGAGGCGTACCAGCCCCAGGGGAGCCTCTGTACGGTGCGCACAGGCTCAGGATGAGATGCGAGGCGTACCAGCCCCGGGAGAGCCTCAGTACGGCGCGCACAGTGTCCAATTTTAAAAATATAAGCGGACAGCTGACGAGACAACCAGGGTCAGTTTTGCATGCGCCTCGTGGACACTTCAGTCCGGGGCACAGCGCATAGCTCAAAGCACACAGTACCTTCTTTCTTGATGGCGGGGGTCAGTTCTCCTCACGTCGCGATGCTTCTTGGGGGCAATGCGAGCTACGGCTCGGACAGCGTAGGCGCAGGGCTCTTCAAGGACGGTGCGTTGTGGGGCAAACAGACGTACCCTCAGCGTACGCTTCGACCCTGGAGGGGGAGCGGCTGCAGGCGGGGCTGATGGCGGTACGTTTCACAGAACAAAACGTACCAGCCAGGCTACGCCCCGCATCAATTCACTTCACAGCTGCGCGGAGCGGGTCTCAGCGCAAGGGTCACGGAGGGCACAATTCCACGCAGAGTCGGTCTTTGCTGGGCAGCCTGCGACACGGAGATCAGTAGGCGGCGATGCTCGGACCGGACAGGTCCTCCTTCACGATGTGAGCTACGGCTCAGAACAGGGCAGTCAAGGTGCTCGTACCAGCGAGGGGCTGGTCTTCACTTTGCAGCTGGCGCACTATCAGGCCACATGTCACGGTGCTCAGGGGACACAGATGCACAAATTGGTAGAGAGCGCGGCGTAGAAGCACGACGCTCTCAGCTCTCCTTCACTCGGCGCTGCAGGGACAAACAGCACACGCCAGCAGCAGCTTCCTTCAGGGGGGGTAGCGCCCACTGTTTCTGGGGCGCAGTTCAGGGGGCAAGTTCCACAGCAAGCCCTTGGAGATCTTTGTAGAAGTTTGGCACAAGTTGAAAATAAAGTAAAGTCTCTTTAGTCTTTATCCTTCTCTCCTTCTGCAGCAAGGCACCCACCACAGGCCAGTCTCTCAGGATTAGAGACAGGAGTCCTCCTTGTAGTTTTTCCAGGTCCTTCTCTTCGGGCAGAGTTTCTTCTTTAGCGCAAACAGGATCTGATTTACAAGGAGTAGGGCTCCTACTTTTATACAGCATTTTCTTTGTTCTTGCAGGCCAGGGGGGCCTCTGCATAACTTCTTTCAGTCTCTGAGCACTTGTTGGGTGTGCTCTGGTCTCTTCTTTCAGTGTGAGGGGTAGGCACATCAGTCGCTCCCCAGGGGGCGGAGCCAGCATTGTGGTGGCAGAGCACAGCCCTATTCAGAGTCCAGGGGCACTCCCACCTCCCACTAAGGTGTAATCCTGGCTTTCACCACCTGTCATCCCCCAGCCCTGTTACTCACATAACCCAGACAGTCAAATACACATCCTAGCAGAGGTGGGCTGAAATGGTTAGGCAAGCAAATGCTAGCTTTCTAAAAGTAGCATTTGCAAACACAGGATATTAAAATAAACTTTACTAAAAGAAGTATTTTATTATTCTGAGTTCAGGCATACTAAACTTGACTTTCTACCATGTTCCCTGAGCCTGCTGGGATTATAGGGTGTAATAATTCCAGCAGCCCATCTTGGCCTAAGAGAACAGGTAGCCTTACAATAGTGAAAAACAAAATTGGCTGTAATTCACTATTAGGACATGCCACACACATCAGGGCTTGTCCTACCTTACACTTACAATGCACCCTGCCCTAGGGCCTACCACAGGGGTGACTAATATGAAGCAAAGGGAAGGTTTTGAGGCTGGCAAGTGTGTGCACTTGCCCAGCCAGCATGACAGTACCGGACTGCACACAGGTTCTGCAATGGCAGACCTCAGACACATTTTGCTAGGCCGCTTCTGTGGGCGGCACAACCAGTGCTGCAAGCCCACTAGCGGCATTTGTATTTACAAGCCCTGGCACTCCTGGTGCACTTGACTAGGGACTGACAGTAAACCAAATAAGCCAAACATGGACACCAATCAATGTAACAATTTACAACAGGGAGAGCATATGCACTTTAGCACTTGTTAGCAGTGGTAAAGTGTCCAGAGTCCTAAACTAACAAAAACAGGTCAGAGGAAATATAGGAGGAAAAAGGCAAAAAGTTTAGGGATGACCCAGCAGGAAGGGCCAAGTCCAACACGACCCCCTTCCAGCCAAAACGCAGGGTAGACCAATCACTACCTTGATGGTCTTCACTGCTTAGGGCGATAGAACAAGGACCTGGCCCCCAACTGCAGGGGCAGACTCCAGTTCTACGCCAAGCTGAACCTTTTTCAATTCCTCTGGGTATGCTCTCAGGGTCCACAAAGCCAATCCATGGGAAACCCTTCTCTACACCTGTGGACACCACCTGTGCAGCCTCTAACCTTAATTCGCTCACAGGTGTGTCCCAACAGGCAGACAGAAAAATGTCACAGTGGCCACTGACAGTAGTCAGGAATGAGACCCAGGCCTTATGCCTCTCAGGGCTCTTAAACATCTGTGGCCTTAAAGAGTGATGGGCAGTAACCCCAGGAGCTTGGCAGCTTGGCACCCTTTGTCCACTCTCCCTTCTGTCAGGTCAGGTATGACATCCTGGCACTGACCCACCAGGCCCAGGCCCAGGCCTGTACCTGGCGGCTGGACCAAATACTGGGCTGGCCTCTCCCACACCTGGTCCTCCTCCTTGGGGCTCTGTACCCTCCCACCTGGAGTGGTACCCCCTTCCAGAATTGTCAGGGCACCTGTGGCAGGTGACCTGCACAATTCGCCCACCAGTTCAGGGGTGCTATCCTGCAACTGGGGCACCAGGTCAGGGGGGACACCCTGCACCTGGCCCTTAAACCTAGGGTCTAAACCCTCTAGTTGAACCGGGTCAGAGGCGAGAACTCCCTCCCTCTGCACCCCCTTCCAGAGTACTGCCCACTCCCAACTTGAGTGGTACCCCTAGAAGCGACATGGGCCAGGACACTGATTACAGTGGTCCTGCCCTCCAGGTCAGACAACCTCTGAACCTGGCTTCTCAACTCAGGGACCCAACCCTGCAGTTGAACACTTGCCTGGCGCACCAGGACTTCCCGGGGAGCACGCATGCCCCTCCTGAGGGTGGCACATAGCTCATGTGTCGTGCGACAGTCTGCCTGGCGCAGATCTACCAACCCCTGTCCATCTGACACAGCGGGAAGATCCCCCCAGGACAGAAGTGGTGTCCCCATGGTCATTCACTGGGGACGCAGCCCTGCTGGCTGGCCCCTGACCCACTGGTTCTTCCACTGGGGACTCTTTCCCCCTCTCGCCCCTCCTTCTGGACCTCTGCACCCTCCCAACTGGAGTGGTACTGCCAGACACCAGAACTACTGGAGCTCTGTTTACAGAGCCTCCACGTTCTCTAGCCACTGGGGGATCCCCCTCAGCGGGTGACTCATCCGGACAGCCTAGGCTCCCCACCTGGTGTTCCCTTAAAGAACCATCCAGGCTCTGAGACTTAGGTTGGGCACTACCGGGACAAAACCCATTCTCACTCCTTCCCCTTAAGGACAGGACGTGAGGCCCTACACCCCTCTCACTACTACAAGACCTAGCTAGGCTACTCTGCGCCACTTCCACCACTCTGGGCTGGAAGATACCTGAGCCACTCCCCACAGGATCACACCCCATGCCTCTCCAGACCCTCTGGAATCCACAACAAGGTCTGACTCCAATGTGAGCTCTCTGGGGTCAGAGAACTCACTCTCAAACAGGTGTTGGCATAGCTCTGGAAAACTGGGACTTAAAGTATGCTCTCCCACAATTGGATTACACAGCCCCCTAGCAGGGTTAACCAAACTATCCTCCACCTCTCCATCCAGTGCCTCACACACATACTCTGCACCACTCTCCTGAGATTGGCCAGACAGTAGCGGACTGTCTCTGTCACACAACCCACACCCTTCTAATCTCAGATAAACCATTAGCGTGTGTTTACCTGGACCACTGTGGTCACTTACAAAGGGATGGCAACTATAAATATATCATGGTCGCAGTGGATTCCTGCACGAGATTCATTTGGATGTGGCCCCAGCGCTCGGCTGACGCCAGAACTGTTATAAAAGATTTGCGAGTCTTTATCGGCCCATACGCAATTGGCATGCTACATTCTGACCAGGGTCCTGCGTTTAGCTCTCGAGCTTACAAGGAGGCCATGGCCAGCATGGGCATTGCATTGCGGTACTCTTCTCCCTTCCATCCTGAGGGAAATGCGGTAGTGGAAAGAAAAAATGTGACATAAAGCAATCTAAAACGGCGAGGGTATTAGGTTCGGGTGATGGGTGGGTCAAACATCTAACAAGTGTCCAACGTAGTCTTAACAATCTGCCAAGAAATTCTCTAAAAGGTATCACTCCATACAAACTATTCTTCAGCACTAGAATGAAAATCCAGGACTTAGATTGTCAGACCTCAGTGGTGAAAGAAAAAGCCTTTGATATCAAAGAACGTTTGGCTGTTTTACAGGACTTAAATGAAACAAGAAGAAGTCTAAGTAACACAAAGCTAAAGCCAACGACCACTGAAGAAAAACCACCTGTCCTAGCAAGACCTGTCTGGATTCCAAAGATTGGGGATCTAGTCAGAGAGAAGATCGCGGTGAAGAAGGAATTTGGGCCTTCTTACAGAAAAGCAATACCTGTCTTAGCTGTCAGCGGAACAAGATCAGTAGTACTACCGCCCCTTGCTGGTAAAAAGGAGAACAGAGTTGTATCCATCGACCTGGTAAAACCACAATCATGTGGCCAATAATAAGTAGTAGGCCCAGTGGACTCCCAAGAAATAGCAGAAGACCAAATCTTGCTACAATCCAATCCAAGTGGAGGAGTGTGGCTCACTGATTAGAGCGGCAGACCCTGATGCAGAGGTCTGGCCTGGGACCAGGGTTCAATTCACGACGCGGCAGGGTCCAGAGCCCAAAATGTCCACGGACTCGATAATTCTCGCCTCGGTGCCTATTCTAATCATGGGGTCCCACGCTGCAACTCTGGGCAATAGTTGCTTAATCTCCACTATGGTGGCCCACCCGCTGCGGGATGCCTGGCTTTCACCCTGGGGATACCCAGTAGGGGTTATCTCACAGGGAAAAGCCAGGACGGGTTCCCAAGGCAAGCGCCTTGATGCCTTTGGGTGATACGTGCGCTATATAAGTCGCAATACATTTACAAGAGGTTCAAACTGAAAGACTAATCACTTTTGATAAACCTGCAGTGAATAAAAAAGGACTATGCAACAAAGCCATGGAACTTGTGCCTCTTGAAACCCAAATTGCAACAGTTCGTCAAGAAACACCAGTCTACAATGATGTAGCCTCAGACTATGCTAATGAAACAAAGAAAGATCCAAAGGCTAATGAAAGTCCGGAAGCAATTCCAACAATTGACAGAACTGCATCTGGCTACTTCATCAATTTCGATGACTTTTCTGAAGATCCAATCGAGCATGAAGAAACGCCAGCAACATGAAAAATGACTGAACTTTTTCATCAACTAAAAGACACATATCTGATTTCACCATGGATTGAATTTTGAATTGTGTTAGGTGTACTTTTCCTCCTGCTTTGGCTCATCATGGTTTTATGTTTGGGTAGATTTATTGATGGAAAATATAGTACAATGGACACAGCAAGTCAGAACATCAACTTGGTCCTAAAGCCTCACAGATCCTCTCACATCGAGAAAAGAGAACTGTCATCAGTGAACATCACAGCCAATCCACTACCCGGTGGGGTAGCATGGGACAAAACGGATTATGAAATCTATGGCCCGATTGAGCTCTTGAAATATCCACATCAGTTCAAGGTTTCATTAAGTGACTTTGTGACACCAGGTACTTTCTCAGATGATTGGGACTTTGAAAATATGAATAATATGATGTCAGATTTAGTAATGTCAGCTAAATTCACAGAACATGATTATTTACAGGGTTCATCAAATTATGAAGAAATGTATTGCTATAACCATTTTGGTCATCACTATTTGCATAAAACTGTTCAACCTAGAAATGTTTCTAATTATAACCAATGGGAACATTGTCCAACACCGCCAAAAGGCAGCTCGAAAACATTTTATGAGAAATTCCAATACTTCTCAGGGTTTAACAACAGTGATCCAGAAACGTTTTATTTCAAAATGTTAAATAAGACAGGAATGAAAACAATGTTGACAAATACTAAATTGATTTATTCTGAAAATTTTTATGATAAAATGTTTACATTTGGTTTTAAATTTTGCAAAAACAACATTGAAACAAAAACCATCTGGTGTTCAAAAGACTGGCAGGTACAAGGCCTAGAAGCATTATTTAGAGCCTGCATGATCCCAGAACAAATAATATTCCTGAATGACACCATTCAGCAAACAACCTGTCTTGGTTTAGCCAAGATAAAAGATTTAAATAAACCGTCTATTCCAAAGCCCATACCTGATAGTAATAGCACTACAGATGTGGAGATAGACGTATCCCATATTTTCAACCAAAACAGAACAAATCCTGATTGGAAAAAATGGTTGATCTGGCCCACAGACACAAATAACTGTCAAAACAGCGTCAAAAACGTTTCATATACGCCGGTACATACGCTGCTTACAACGAACCTTGGAAAGTAATGCAAATTGAAACTGCTGAAAAAATACGAGAAATTGATCGTATAAATTTGGAAAAATCACTTTTTGTAGTGGACAATGGGTTAACGACTCTGTCCTCAAGAATTTATTCACTGGACAGCATTGTATCATCTGCTATTGATATAATAGAGCAGGACTTACTAATGTTACAACATGGTCAGTCCCAATTGCGTTCTATTGTACAGCTAGGCTGGACGTTGCAAAACCTGCGTTCAGGCTACGTGCCATGGCGTCTAATCAACATAACGTCATTATTTTCTATCTTTAACCTTACTGATAAACAAATCAGTTTGGCACAAAAAGGAGCAGACTATACGATTCTGAGCATTGAAAAACTTGAGAGATTACCATTGACAATGTCTGAGAGACCTGTCATTAAATGGATAATACACGGAACAATTACAATTCCGATAACAACTTTCCAGTTTAAGTATTGCCAAAAATATATACCAGTAGGCCTGTATGAAAGGTTGGGTAAAGGATACATCAAATCAACCTGGAATTTACCTTATACACACAAATGTTATAGTGAAGGGGAAAAATAGGTATTTGTTAGTGGTAACAATTGTAAAAAATCACTAAGCGGTACACTTCTGTGTCAAGGTATTAACTTGCATGGAGCCTGCGAGGGTTCATCACATAACCTCTCATGTCACCTGCATGGCACTCCTGCAACACAGATAGAGCCTTTTTTCAGGCAGCTTTCCAACAGCAGTTATGTTCTAATAAGTGACCACAGCTGTTGTGCCAGGAAAAGCCTACCTCGTAACCGTTACTTCCAGGGTCATTTGCTGTATGCAAGTATTGTATCCAAACAGCAGACATGGAGGCAGCAATATGGCAATGCGAGCTACGGCTCGGACAGCGTAGGCGCAGGGCTCTTCAAGGACGGTGCGTTGTGGGGCAAACAGACGTACCCGCAGCGTACGCTTCGACCCTGGAGGGGGAGCGGCTGCAGGCGGGGCTGATGGCGGTACGTTTCACAGAACAAAACGTACCAGCCAGGCTACGCCCCGCAGCAATTCACTTCACAGCTGCGGGGAGCGGGTCTCAGCGCAAGGGTCACGGAGGGCACAATTCCAGGCAGAGTCGGTCTTTGCTGGGCAGCCTGCGACACGGAGATCAGTAGGCGGCGATGCTCGGACCGGACAGGTCCTCCTTCACGATGTGAGCTACGGCTCAGAACAGGGCAGTCAAGGTGCTCGTACCAGCGAGGGGCTGGTCTTCACTTTGCAGCTGGCACACTATCAGGCCACATGTCACGGTGCTCAGGGGACACAGATGCACAAATTGGTAGAGAGCGCGGCGTAGAAGCACAACGCTCTCAGCTCTCCTTCACTCGGCGCTGCAGGGACAAACAGCACACGCCAGCAGCAGCTTCCTTCAGGGGGGGTAGCGCCCACTGTTTCTGGGGCGCAGTTCAGGGAGCAAGTTCCACAGCAAGCCCTTGGAGATCTTTGTAGAAGTTTGGCACAAGTTGAAAATAAAGTAAAGTCTCTGTAGTCTTTATCCTTCTCTCCTTCTGCAGCAAGGCACCCACCACAGGCCAGTCTCTCGGGATTAGAGACAGGAGTCCTCCTTGTAGTTTTTCCAGGTCCTTCTCTTCGGGCAGAGTTTCTTCTTTAGCGCAAACAGGATCTGATTTACAAGGAGCAGGGCTCCTACTTTTATACAGCATTTTCTTTGTTCTTGCAGGCCAGGGGGGCCTCTGCATAACTTCTTTCAGTCTCTGAGCACTTGTTGGGTGTACTCTGGTCTCTTCTTTCAGTGTGAGGGGTAGGCACATCAGACGCTCCACATGAGGTGGAGCCAGCATTGTGTGGACAGGGGCAGCCAGGAGTACCTTGATGACAGTGCTTCTCCTTTCCTGGGCCAGGTGTCGGGCTGAGTTATCAGTCGCTCCCCAGGGGGCGGAGCCAGCATTGTGGTGGCAGAGCACAGCCCTATTCAGAGTCCAGGGGCACTCCCACCTCCCACTAAGGTGTAATCCTGGCTTTCACCACCTGTCATCCCCCAGCCCTGTTACTCACATAACCCAGACAGTCAAATACACATCCTAGCAGAGGTGGGCTGAAATGGTTAGGCAAGCAAATGCTAGCTTTCTAAAAGTAGCATTTGCAAACACAGGATATTAAAATAAACTTTACTAAAAGAAGTATTTTATTATTCTGAGTTCAGGCATACTAAACTTGACTTTCTACCATGTTCCCTGAGCCTGCTGGGATTATAGGGTGTAATAATTCCAGCAGCCCATCTTGGCCTAAGAGAACAGGTAGCCTTACAATAGTGAAAAACAAAATTGGCTGTAATTCACTATTAGGACATGCCACACACATCAGGGCTTGTCCTACCTTACACTTACAATGCACCCTGCCCTAGGGCCTACCACAGGGGTGACTAATATGAAGCAAAGGGAAGGTTTTGAGGCTGGCAAGTGTGTGCACTTGCCCAGCCAGCATGACAGTACCGGACTGCACACAGGTTCTGCAATGGCAGACCTCAGACACATTTTGCTAGGCCGCTTCTGTGGGCGGCACAACCAGTGCTGCAAGCCCACTAGCGGCATTTGTATTTACAAGCCCTGGCACTCCTGGTGCACTTGACTAGGGACTGACAGTAAACCAAATAATCCAAACATGGACACCAATCAATGTAACAATTTACAACAGGGAGAGCATATGCACTTTAGCACTTGTTAGCAGTGGTAAAGTGTCCAGAGTCCTAAACTAACAAAAACAGGTCAGAGGAAATATAGGAGGAAAAAGGCAAAAAGTTTAGGGATGACCCAGCAGGAAGGGCCAAGTCCAACACCTACCATCAATAAGGGTCATTTGGACTGGTGCAAGGTGCCCACTAGAATAGTGGACATCATATCCCAGGCCAACTTCTCACAGTAAGTACTTAGGTACACCCCAGATTAGCTACCGGTGTACTGTTATAAGCCCCTTCTATATGGTACCAAGGTACCCAGGGCGTAGGTACACAGGTGTCTCCCATGGGCTGAAGCATGTATTATGCCACCCATGAGAGACTATTCAAAGCGTGACTACAGGCCTGCCCTTGCAGCCTGTGTAAGCTGGTGCTAGCACCACTTACAGTCACTGCACATAAAACCTATAAGTCACCCCTAAGGCAGGCCTTTAAGTCCTGAAGGCAGGGTGCTTGATTCTAAGTGTAAGGGTGCCCCTGCACAAGTGGTACACCCCTACAACCTTCGGAATCCATTCTCCCAGGTTGTAAGGGCATCAGTCACTACAATATGTAGAGTGGCCATGTGTCATTCCGGGATTACCATCTCTAAACTGGCTGTAACGAACCCGGTCATGTTTGGTATCAAACATGTTGGAATCAACGGTGTGGGAGGTATGATTCCATGCACTGTAAAGCTCCTCCGGGAGGCCCTCAGGCCCACCAGTCTTCCAGAACCAGAGAGCAAGCTAGGGCTGCTGCCGACCAGAGACATGTTTCTGCTCTCCTGCTGATGAGCCAAGCTCGAGCAGGGGAAGGCAGAACAATAAACATCCGGTCAGGGAGGTGTGACCACCTCCCAGACAGGATTTAGTGTACTGGGTCAGGATGGGAGCGCTTGCCATCGCCACTGAGACTGCTGGAAGGGCACACTTGGTGCCCTCATTGCAGCCTCCAGTTTGAACCAGTTGAGGAAGCTGTTGGCTACTGCTCTGGCGCAAAACTGGACAAATTACATGGGAGTGTCCTTCCTACTGTGTAGCCCCTCCTCTGGGAGGGACCCCTGAATCATCCCAATCCTTGCCCTAGGGTGCTTATTGGCTTACCTGTGGGAGGGTCCATAGATTTGCTGTGGAACAAGATTCAGATCAAGACAGCACTTCATCTTTGACCATCTGGGCATCCTGGACTTTGCTCTGGGCACAGAGACTGCAACTGGGAAGACGCTTGCTACTCCTGGTCTCGCCGTCCTGCACGTCCACCGCAACGTCTGTGCCTGTGCTCAGTACAGGATCCTTACAACGCCTGTGGACATCCAAGACACCTAAAGGAATTTCCCTTGAAGTGAAGGAGTCACTTCCCTGTGTTGTAAATCTATCTAGGACCCTAATCAAGATATCCCTGATTCATGCCCTTATGTGGTTATAACGAAACATATCCTTATAAACGCATAAGAATCATGTCCATATTTAGTCATAGCCAATGCAGTCCAAATACGGCAAGGCTACTCCCATAGACTCCTAGAAAGTACAACGCGTTCTTTAAACAAACCAAGCCTCCAGCAGCCCGGGAATTCCCCCTGCTTTTGTTTTGATTTGCACAAGAACTTCTGGAGTCCAGAAAGAACTGTTAGTTCTTAGTGACGTCTTATGTCCAACCTTATGTCAAACCCGGCACCTTCCAGGTATAAATATACCAACGTTGCCTTAAGCAAACACACGGTGGTTTGGAGCAGAGCGGCTATCTACTTGCCCGAAGCCCAGCTGATGCGAGAGCCGAAGGAAGCCGACCCTCCCCTTTGACGCACTGAGATAGACGCTGTCTTTTCTCCTGCCGAGAAATTCCAGCTCCGGTGTTTCCAGTCACCCTTGCGGGTTGCTGGGAGATCGAGTCCTGAGAGAGAGATACAAGACCTCCTTCATTCTAGAACCAAGGTACGGAGCTGATTAAAACCTTAAGAGAATTCTTGATTCAGATTCTTGGCAAAAACCAACTTAACTTAAACTGCAACTTACTTACTCCTTCCCACATATTAGGCTTAGGTCA